>NC_045172.1:21940282-21962782 GCF_900700415.2 Clupea harengus | reverse complement strand
GTTGACAGGCCAGCCCGACAGGATGGGCTGGTAAAGGAACTAATGAAGCCGAGTGCAGACGAGCTGTCACTGCTCACTGCTCCACACATAACTAGTCCCGGCCCTCCAGCTCACGGCTCCACTGTAGGGCCCCTCTGTCCACACAGGAGGGCCTTCCTCTGCTCTCTGCAGTACTGGGGCTGCCTAAACACTTCCCCAAAAACACCCTGATTAGGACAAGGCTCCGGCTCTGCTGCTCCAGTACGGCTCTTGAGTCAGTCTCCACCTGTGTGTGTGTGTGTGTGTGTGTGTGTGTGTGTGTGTGTGTGTGTGTGTGTGCAAATGTCACTGAGGTTGAGAAATAGCACCTGTGTATGTGTGAGTATGTTGTGTGTGTGTTTGTCTGTTTACGGAGTGTGTGTGTGTGTGTGTGTGTGGTGTTAGCTCACCCAGGTTCCGTCTCCCTGAATGTGTGTGTGTGTTTGTGATTGTCTTTTTTCAAGTAGCCTGAGGCGTGTGTTAGTATAATAGATTCGATGTATAAATAATGGGCAGTGCATCAGGGTTTTTTTTAGTGTGTCGGTGTGTGGTGTGTGTGTATGACTGATATTCTGATATTCTATTTCTAACCCGTTCTCTCCCATATAGTATGACCTTTACCTGCAAATGTTGATGACTGTAATAACATGGCGTCTCTCTCCATTTTAATCTACAATTAATTATGTATATTTTACGTATACCTTCTTTCTTGGAATCATGTACCTTGTTATGCTTTATCCTCTGATAAGTGTATGACTCCATCTGCTTGCTCCCTGACTCTCTCTCCTCCATCTCTCCTCCCTTCCCTTGAGCCCCCCCCCCCCCCTTCTCTGTCTCTATCTCTCTACCCAGCCGGCCCCAAGCAGATGGGCCCCCCCTTTGAGCTGGGGTTCTGCTCAAAGTTTTTAGGTGTTAAAAGGGAGTTTTCTTTGTATTCCTTGTATTGTCCCAGTCACCTTAATGCTTGCTCTAGGGGGTTCAGGCTCTGGGCTTTGTAAAGTGCCTAGGGACAATTAATTGGCGCTATATAAATAACATTGAATTGAATTTGTGTATGTGTGTGTGTGTGTGTGTGTGTGTGCATGTGTGCGTGTGCGTGTCTGTGGGTGCGCGCATGTGTCTGTGTGTCTGTGTATGTGTGTCTGTGTGTGTATGCGTGCGTGTGCGTGTGCGTGTGCCTGTGTGTGTGTGCATGTGCGTGTGTGTGTGTGTGTGTGTGTGTGTGTGTGTCTGTGTGTGTGTGTGTGTGTGTGTGTGTGTGTGTGTGTGTATGCGTGTGTAAGCTCACCCAGGTTGAGGTGCAGGGCCAGCGTGCCCTTGTGCAGCTCCAGGGTGATGAAGTCTCCTCGCTGTCCCTCCCCGTGGACCAGCACGCCATCAGCTCTCTGGCTCTTGAACTTGAGTGAGATCACATCCTTCACCGTGCTCATGGACTTCTGATTAAACCGGTAGAGCAGAGAGCTGCGCCCATCAAAGTCCGCCACATCTGATTCTGACAAGAGGAAAAGACAGACGTAGAGAGAGAGAGAGAGAGGGAGAGGGGGAAAGAGAGACAGAGGGAAATAAGACAGAAAGAGAGGGAGAGAGAAAGAGAGAAGAGAGAGAGAGAGAGAAGAATGAGAGAGAGAGAGAAATAAGACAGAAAGAGAGAGAGAGAGAGAGAGAATAAGAGAGAGAAATAAGAGAGAGAGAGGGAGAGAGAGAGAGAGAGACAGAGAAAGAATGAGAGAGAGAGAGAAATAATGAGAGAGAGAGAGAGAAATAAGACAGAAAGAGAGGGAGAGAGAGAGAGAGAGAGAGGGGGGGGGGGGTAGGACACAGTCTCACTTGAGGTTTCACCTAAAATGAAGGGCAGATTGAGCCCACACTCTTTTCCACCCCTTCTGTCTCGCCTCAGTCTCTCGCCCAGACAGGATCGCTCGCCATTCTCCAGCCTCGACGTGTACCTGACTCTAACCAACCATGACAGGCCGGCGAAGGCAGCCGGTGCCGCTCGGCCCTCGGCCCTCCTCATGCAGGCCTTCAATATGGCCTCAGCGGCGGCTGAGGATGGAAATAAGGTCAGGGCGATACTCCACTGTGTGGGAGTGCGAACGCTGTGCACACAAATCCAATTATCCCCAGATTTGCCACTTATTTTCTGCAAACAGCGAGATGTGGGCAGGCCAGCAGCCACTTTTAGAAGACGCCCTGTAAGAAGTGTCATTGATTCCGCGAGATGGTCTACACACATCGGTTGTGACAAGAGATTCAAATGGAAAGGTTGGGTGGAGGAAGGAAATAAAAAATAACAAGATTACTTGACAGGAAACACATCGAGACGAGCAAGGGTGTAAAAACACCTGCGCTTTGTAGAAAAATCAGGAAAAAAAACCCGGCATTTCAAAAAATGTGACGGAAAACCAGTGACTGAAGTCTCATGGTCTTTCTCACTTGAACTTTTTTCTCCACTGGGCAATGCAGATGAAACCACCGACATGTTTAGCATAAAGCAATTACTGGTACACTGACATAGATTACATGCATTGTCTCTCCCGAAATTCTAAACGAAACAAACCAGAGCCTGGGGCTGAATCCATTCGCAGCCATTACTTATTTCATGCTTTTCCTGAAATAACTCTCAGCTAACTTGATTATTTAAATGCTCATTTATCAGCTCAGCCCAGTGTTCGCTCCCCAAAGTATTCTGTTTGCTGTGTACAAACAGGAAGTATTCACGCCAAGGGCGACAAGCCAAATTCAGCTCTTAATCTGACCTCTGTTTTGACATACTTGTCCAGTATATAATGTAATCACTTTAGAGAGAGCGAGAGCGAGAGCGAGAGAGAGAGAGAGAGAGAGAGAGGACAGTCAGAGATATGAGGGAGACAGAGAAAGATATGAGAGAGCGACTGAGAGAAAGAAGAGAGAGACTGAGAGAGTGAGAAAGAGATGAGAGAGCAAGAGATGAGAGGATGAGTGGAGGGAAGGATGAGTAAACCCAGGGAGAGGCAAAACTCTCCCTCTATCTCTCAGTGTGATTAATGCACTTAATGGAATTAACAGAGCAGTTCAATGTTATGACTTAATGAACACAGCCTAAGGAGTGTGCACACAGGCACACACACATGCACACACACACGTGTACACATGCACACACACAGAGACACACACACACACACACACTTGTCCTGAGGGAAACATCCCTTACAGTTTATCAGAGCAGCCATTTGCACAAGCTTAAAAAAGCTCACTGGCAGCAGAGGAGTCTGTCAGATTGAAATAATGTCTCGCTTGCCTGAGTGCGCGCGCTCTCACACGGCACAGCACAGCACAGCACAGCACAGCACAGCACAGCACAGCACAGCCAGGCGCCAACACACCGCGTGCTGCTTCACGTCTGTTGCAATTTCACAGAGGGAAATATCACCACACGAGAAAACCAACCCTTCATACTGGCAGGTGGGTAAACACCGTAGGCCTCCCTCCCTCTCTCCCTCTCTTCATCCCTCTCTTCATCCCTTCCTCCCTCCTTTTGCCCTTCGTCTGGAGTCTCCTCAAATGTCATCCTTTCGCCAGAACCAAACTGAAGGGTTTCCATGGTCAGCGCTCACCATTAATTGTACAAATGTATTCATTAAATGCACAAATATTTACACCATTACTGTAGTAGGCAGAGCTCGTGCTGCGAGGTCATTAGGTGTAATGAATGCTCCCACAAAGGGCTAATTATAAACACAATTACGGCACACTAATTCACACGCTCATTCATTTTAGCACCATCGTGAAGGAAAACGTGCTGCCACCTGTTCTGCCTTCGTGTGTCTTGCCGCTCATCGGCTATACTGCCTTCATTCCCTCCGCTCTTTTCTTTATTCTCCGCTCTCTCCCTCCTCTCTCTTCTCTACTGTCCTTTCATTTCATTTTTATTTCAATTCAATTCAATTCAATTTACAGGTTTTTTCTAAACTGCTTACACTCAAGCAGCAAAACTCGACACCAAATCTGCAAAATTGTAAGATCATTTTCAGCCTTTCAATCAATTTCCAATCGTTTAAAACACTTTTTGCACAACATAGTTCACTTTCTAAGACACAACAGACAAACATTGAACACTTTCCTCAAAATGAAAGACGTATGTACCAGTTCCAAAGGAGGACATTGGTTGAGATGTTGATGAGTAGCTGTGACAAAACCCAATGGGAGGCTGGGTACGGTCACACAGTGTCTTTAGATGTATCATGTACAAAGGTTCAACTTTTACTGTAATACTCCTTATATAGCAACCATCAAATATTGTGTGTGATGTGTTTCCATAGTGTTTTGGTACGTAATGCACTGTACAAGTTTTATTTGTTGTTATGCACATAGTATATGCTGTAATGAACTTCTTTAGCAAAATATCTTGTTATTATTGTACATTCTAGCTCTGAGAAATCCAAAGGTGCACTGTAGACACTTCGGTGTGAAAAAATTACTGAAATAACATTTACATTACATTAAGTCATTTAGCAGACGCTTTTATCCAAAGTGATGTACAAAGGAGAGAACAATCAAGCTACGAGCAATAGAGACCTAGTGTATCAATAATTACTACTTAACATAAGAAATAAAAAGTGCAGGAATCTAACTACTGTAAGTGCGAGTTAAGTACTAGTTAGAGGAGATAGCCTTAGAGGAAAGATAAGGAGAGGTAGAGGAAGGAAGAGGAATGGAGAGGAAGAGCAAGTTAGGAAAGGCTCTCTGAACAGAAATGTGTGAAAGTACTCTATTTGTGTGTTTATATATCCTGTCTATTGTAACCAGTTTCGTCAGAGTGCTCTATGAAGTGCACTGTAACACTCTAAGTGCAAAAGCCTTTAACCAAACGCCTTAAACCAAGAAGATTTATTACAATAGTGTATAGTTAGTAATAGTGAAAAAGTCTAACCATGTGAATAGTTGAGTTTGCCATTTCACACAAAAGTAGATTTTGAAATGGGATTATTGAGTTTTTAATGTAGTATTTTTTGCAGGAGATTTGTGGTGTACATTTTGTGTACATTTTGTGTGTGCAGTTCTCTAAACTGTGTGCAGAGAACGTTCTAGAAAACGTTGTCGAAAACGTGTGAAAGCAGTTCTATAGGAAGTTTTATTGGCATGACAGTAGTATAAGCAATGTTTTCATTGCACAAGGTCTCACAGGTAATTAAGCGTACAAGAACAAAGGATAAGAAAGCCAAAGAGAGGTGAAGAGGGAAGAGTGCACCTCTAGTGAGCGTCGTTTGGCACTGCCGTCCGTGCAAGCACGGCAATCCAGACTATTTTCATTTGTAGTTCCACGTTGGTGGAACGAACTGCCTAGTACTACCAGAGCAGGGGCGTCCCTCTCTACCTTCAAGAAGCTTTTGAAGACCCAACTCTTCAGAGAGCACCTCCCCTCCTAACTGGCACCTGACTAGCGCTTAACTTGCACTTCAGCAGTTACATTCCTGCACTTCTTTTTCCTCTTTTCTAGGTTGTTGTTTTTCTAATTCTCATGTAAAGTAGTATTTATTGTTACACCATGCTTTTTTATTGCTCTTAGCTTGACTGTTCTCTCCCTTGTACGTCGCTTTGGACAAAAGCGTCTGCTAAATGACTAAATGTAAATGTAAATGTAAATCTCCCCCTTCCCCTCTCATTGTCTCTCCTCTTCCTTTATCTTTCTCTCTCCACTTCTCTCTCTCTCCTCCCCTCTACACCTCTCGTCTTCTATATCTCCCCCTTTCTCTCTCTCTCCTCTTCTTTTTCTCTCTCCTTTCCTCTCTTTGTCTCTCTCTCCTCTCTTCTGTTTCCCCCTCTCTCTCCTCTTTCTCCCTATCCTCTCTCTCTCACCCTCTCTCCCTCTCCTCACTCTTTCCCCCTCTCTTCTCTCTCTCCCTCTCCTCACTCTCTCCCCTCTCTCTCTCTCTCTCTCTCTCCCTTTCCTCTCTCTCTTCTCTCTCCCCCTTCTCTTCCCTCTCCTCCCTCTCCTCCCCCGTCCTCTCTGTCTCTGTTTCTCTCCTCTGTGGGCTGTGTGAGTGGCGGAGCCTCCATTATCTTGCCCTATTAGGGAAAGTGTGTGTGGTCAGCAGTCACTTATCGTGTTTGATCAGTGTGGTAAGCCGAGATACCCTCGGCGGAGTCGCGTGGCGTTGAGAGCCATTTCCTTTCCGTCTGGGCGAGTGGCACGGCTGCGTGCCTGCCGCAGGGTAAATACACTGGGAGGTGGATGAAGGCCAGAGGGGTCGTGGAGGGCACTGACACGGAGAGGAAGCAGCTTGGACTGTTTCAGAAATATGACGCGTCTGGCTTGTGAAGAGCGTATGAATAAATAAATAAGACAGAGGAATAAATTAGGGGGGGGGGGGTAGGGGGGCACTCCACAGGCTTTGTGAATATTTCACGACCCTTCAGTGTGCTACTGGTTTCCCTTGAAGTAATCAATTGATTTTTTCCCCCCACAAATGGACCCAGCCTTCAGTTTCACAAATGAAGCAAACGCAGTGAATGTAAAGGGGCCCACATTGGCTGCAGTTCAAGTCCTAATGCTCATGTATCCATAATATACATATGTACGTACGTATATGGATATATATGTATAATGGCATGTATCCATATGTATGTTTAATCCTCAGGCCAGCGCTTTTACCCACAGTTACAGGTGCTCTGTTCTATCAGAATGTATGCTCTTCTTTATCAGTATGTATGCTCTTTTTTATCAGAATGTATGCTCTTCTTTAGCAGAATGTATAATCTTTGAGACTGCAATCCTGACATGTGCCCTAGTTGCAAGCGAGTATTGTTACAGCGTGTCGTGAGCGTGAGCAACACATTGTTGATGTCCATACTGCAGCCATTTGATCTGCGTGTCATTCTAGAACATCCTGGAACCTTTGACAAATCCTCAGCACTCCGAATCAAAACAGGGCGTCTGTCAAAAACACTGTGTCACTGTAGACTAGTTAGGACAGCTTGTGACCCTGCTGTTGTCAGCAGCCTCCTCTAGTACTCTAATACCCCACCCCCACCCAGCACCTCTGTCTCCACCCCCCCCCCCCCCCCATCCCCACCCATCACCCCTCTCCCCGACACCTCTCTCTCCGCCCGACTCTAATACTCACTGTATGCACAGCCGTACACCTCCACCCGAAGTCCCACCCATCCCGCAGGGCTCCAATCCAGCGGGATGAAGCGCAGGAAGCGAGTCCTGATTGGATGGCTGAGCTTGTGATGGACCACCCCATCTGCATCGGTGTTCCCGGGAAATGTCTGTGGAGAGATACAAGATGGGAGGCAGATTAGTCCTCGCCCCAACCATGAGGTCCAACTCAAACCCGTCTGCCCTGGCACGGAGAGCAGCTTTCGGCTCGTTCCAAATTATTTCCCAGTGCAGCCGACACAGTGGAGTGGCCATTGGATTTAGTCAGCGGCGGGCTTAGCATGCAAAGCTACTTGACTGACAGAGGTTAAATTTAATCACTTGGAGAAGAGGGGTGCTGGAACTGGCATGCCGCGCCTCTTGGCCGCTTTGCCGTCTGCTTAGCCCGTGGAATAGCATTTGCCGCGGAATTGAATATTCAGCGTGCAGGGAGAGCCGGGCTGGGTGGTGCAATCAGTATCAATTTTATTCGGTGGCAGGCTCTCGCCCAAAACAATAAGGGTAGCCGGGAGCCTGTCCCTCTGGCCTTCCACTGCTGTGGGAAATACTGGAGCCGAGACCTCCACACCAGGACTGGTACATCTCTCTCTCTCTCGCTCTCTCTCTCTCTCTCCGTCTCTCTCTCTCTCTCTCCCTCTCTCTCTCTCTCTCTCTCTCTCTCTCTCCGTCTCTCTCTCGCTCTCTCTCTCTCCCTCTCTCTCTCTCTCTTTCTCTCCATCTCTCTCTCTCCCTCTCTCTCACTCTGTCGCTCTGTCGTCTCTCTCTGTTTCTGACCAGCTTGATTACTTTTTGCCCGGTCCCCATTAAAAGCTCATCATCGGAGCAGATTATCATAGAGAAGGCACACAGAGAGGGGTGCATACTGCAGGCACACTTAAAAGCCACATCAGCAACCAAGTCTTTTTCCAGGAACTTGAGATGAAAATTGCCAATATTAACCTGTCAATAAGGCCAGCGGATATTGTGTGTGTGTGTGTGTGTGTGTGTGTGTGTGTGTGTGTGTGTGTGTGTGTGTGTGTGTGTGTGTGTGTGTGTGTCTAAAAGTGGGTAAGTTCCACTCTCCACTTCTGATTGGCATTTCCTCAGACGATTGCTTTTAGCCAAAGCCTCTGTTCTTTCTGTCTGTGTCAGCCGAGCAGCACTATGCAATCTTTCAGCATGCCACACTCTATTCGCAGTATAGGGGGATGGGACCAGCGAGTGATGGTTATCGATTAGGAAGAGGAGAGGCCAATAGAGCACCTGTAAGTACAGAGGCCAAAGCAATCGGAGTCTCTAGTGGTCTGCGACTCAGACAAATTGATTTGAAAAGTCATCAAAATAACACAGGGAAACAGAGTTGTGTGGGAGCCAACTCAATGAGAATGGTCTGATTATGTGTTTTTCTTTTGTCGAGACAGACCGGTGAATGCTATGCTATTGGTGCTGACCAGACTTAATGACAAAATGGAAAATTCAGTCAAGCTGATAGGAGATGTAAAAAAAAAAATCCCCCCCCCCCCCATTCAATCAAACCGAATCTGCACCTCATTTTTGTACTATTTTGTCCTCATTCAACAGCAATAACAAACCCAGTCGATTTAAGACCCATCGGCATTCAAAGACTGATTTTGCAGTTAGGATTTTGATTTCGCAAGCAGAAAGCAGCCGTCTGAAGGAGAGGCGGCCCACGCCTAAATGGAGTTTGTTAGAAAAGGGCAAACTCAAAAGGACAAGCCCTCCGCTAGGCTCTGGCATAAACAGTGCTCGGTAAACAAGCGTCACGGCGGCGCGCGGCAGGGCTCACCGCAACGTTGTCCTCCTGTCGGTACTGCTTCCAGGCGCGCGCCGTGTCGCTGAAGAGCAGCGTGTAGCCGGTCACCCAGTCGGAGCTGCCATAGCGACCCTGAGTGGCCACCGCGGTCACCTCCACACGCTCCCGCAGGTCCACCTGCAGCCAGGGCTGGCCGTCTGTGGCCCGCGGAGACCAGCCACCTCCTCCTGGTGCACACGCACACACACACAGGTTCAGTACATAAACACGCACCACAGATGCTAACGCACACACACACAAACACGGACATGCGGTTAATTAAATGCACACACATATATGCCAACAAACACACACGCACACACACACTGTGATGCTCCTGCAAAATAGATGCAGTTCATAATACGCACAAACTGTTTCCCCGATTAGAAATAGAGTGCACTGGTGATTTTTCCAGACCCTCAGTTAGTTCCATTAGAAGAAAAAAAAAAAACGTTTACGCTGAGTGAGGGAGAGAAAGAGGTGGTATGACACACGCAGTCCGATTTGATTGGAGGCAGTTTTAAACCCCTGTAATTTAGTCATTCATCTTTTGGAGGTAAACAAAAATTGAGAGTAGTGAAAAAAATAGAGACTAATGACGCATGGATCATAAAACGGAAATAATTTGTACCCTACGAAATCTGGTCCACGTAAAAACACACCTTTGTTTCATTTACTCAAAGAACAAACATATCTCATTTTAATCTTTCAGTTATTTCACTTTCAGTTATTTATGAGGGT
Source organism: Clupea harengus (assembly GCF_900700415.2). Lineage (NCBI taxonomy): Eukaryota > Metazoa > Chordata > Actinopteri > Clupeiformes > Clupeidae > Clupea > Clupea harengus. The sequence continues at coordinate 21,953,090 of NC_045172.1, read as the reverse complement.
TCAGTAAATGTTCGTTGTGCATGAATTCTGAATTCCTGAATTGTAAGGTGACTGACTTCTTGTGTTGGTAAAAATAAATCTACCTGCCAGACCAAATCTTTACATTAGAGAGGATATTCAGAGACACACACACACACATGCCAACACAAACACTAACAGACACACAGACATGTGATTATTTCTATACACACACACATAGGCGGAGATCCCGGGGGGGACGGGGGGGACGTGTCCCCCCCTACCATAATGTTGTCCCCCCCAACAATCATTGAAAACTAAAAAAAAAAAATACGACGACACAAGTCGGTGCTAATTATAGACGTAAAAAAATGTGTTTTTTAAGTGTTGAAAAATCATGTTCCCCCTATTCCTCAAAGTGGTTTGGTTCACATGCTGTTTCCAACGGGCAGGGCTACCGGCAGCTCCGTGTTTCAGTTAATCAGCCCAGTAGCCTACACGGTCAGATTGTCAGACTGTTTCCTCCTCTGTCGCCTGTCGCTGCCGCTATGATACACGATATGTAAAGAGATTTACCTCATTCTCGAACGCAGTAAGAACATGTAAAGAAGAAGTTTTTTTCTAAACTCCATTTACGAAGTTCCAATCGATATGCACAAGTATACATAAGCTTATTAATGGATTGGCATGACAACGTGAACGTTTGCCGATAACACACGCATGCCGGTAATTAACACAGCTAAGATAGCTAGCTAGACAGTCTAGGTCACTGTCCTGTCAGGGCAGGTTCATGCTAGTTAATAAACGTAGGTCTACATCTCAGTGCCTCTCCAGATTTGTTAAATTATCTGAAATTAAATTAATGTCATCTTTTTCTGCAGTCCATGAACTATGCTGGTATTGTCATATGGAGTGACAGTGGCGTAAGAGGTAGAGAAGTCGTATTGTAATCAAAAGGTTGCTAGTTAGATTCCCTGTTGAGCTGTTTTATAACTTATTTTGAGCATCAAGTTCTCTTGAACTTTGGACATTATTTGTCTGTGAATAGATATTTCGTGTTAGTACATTTAATGCTGTTTAGATAATTCTAAAATGACTTCGAATTTCTGTTTGTAAATGTGATAAGAGAATTCGGTATTTAGCAGTTTATGCTAGCTCTCGTGAAAGCAATTTTTTCATGTCCCCCCCCCGGAATTACACTCTGAAATTTGACCATGTATTGTCCCCCCCTACAATGAAATGGGATCTCCGCCCCTGCACACACATACAAATCACTCACACTCACACGCACATTTGCCAACACACACATACTTCACTCACATATAGACACATGCGTTTGAAATAAATACACATACATATACCCACACACATGGACCCAACCAAACACAAACACGAACTTGAATCAATTTAGTCCTCCTCAAATGCAGATAAAGACGGAATTTATATGCTGCAACCCTTCAGGGCAACACTCACACACACACACTGGTACACAAAGACACACTTCCCCAGGAAACACACACTACTGTATAAACACACACTTCCACCAGCAAGGGCACTATGGTAAGAAGCTGCAGGGACGCCAGACTACAGTCTGAAGTAATGCCATGTGTAGGAGCATGCAGCCGCAGGTGGATAGGATGCACTTCAGTCACTCAGTCACTCACTCACTCACTCCACTCATTAACTAGCTAACTAGCTCACTCACTCACTCACTCTCTCTCACACACACCTCACACACACACACACACACACTCACTGACTCACTTACCTGCTCACTCACTCATTCATCTTACTCAGTCATCTTACTCAATCACTCACTCACTAACTCACTCGCTCACTCATTCACTCACTCTCACTCACACACTCACTCACTCACTCGCTCATTAACTCTCACTCACTTATTCACTCACTCCTTAACTAACTCACTCACTCACTCATTCACTCACTCATTAACTAACTCACTAACACACTCACTCATTAACTCATTCACTCATTAACTCACTCACTAACACACTCACTCATTAACTCACTCACTCACTCACTCATTACGTAACTCACTCACTCATTAATTCACTCACTTATTCACTCACTAACACACTCACTCATTAACTCACTCACTCACTCATTCACTCACTCATTAACTAACTCACTAACTCACTCACTCACTCAATAACTAACTCACTCACTCACTCACTAACACACTCATTAACTAACTCACTCACTCACTCATTCACTCACTCATTAACTAACTCACTAACTCACTCACTCACTCATTAACTACCTCACTTACTCACTCTCTCATTAACTAACTAACTCACTCAGTCATCTCACTCACTCACCGTCTCTTCTGTTGAGTTTGGCGATGTAGGAGGACTGGCTCCCGGAGGAAGTAGACGAACCCTCAAACGACGTCGGCGGCAAGGCAGACACCAGCGGCCCGTTGCAGTGATCTAGAAGGAGGAGAGAAGGAGAAGCTATTTAACATAACATTTTCTCTCTCTCTCCCTCTCTTTCTCTCTCTCTCTCTCTCTCTCTCTCTCTCTCTCTTTATAGGCCATTAAAATGTGGGGAAGGAAGAGGGGAAAAAAACACATGCCTCTTGCATCTGTTATCAGATAGCAGACAGCATCTATCAGATACACTTGTGTGGCCATCTGTGGGGGGGAGGAGGAGAGCCAGGGATGAAAGTGGGTTTTGAAGCGTGCCGAGATCTCATTCGAGAACGCTTGCAGTGAGCTGATTATGCAGCCAATTAACCTTTCAAAAGCCTCCTGAACGAGCGGGACATCAAATGGCATCGCTCTCTGTTTTAGAAATGGATTCCAAATTTCAAGAGGAAAGAGAAAAGGGAGAGAGAGGGAGAGAGAGAACAGGTGGATGAGGAGGTTAGAGAGGATAGGAGAGGTAGTGAGAGATAGAGAGATAAAGGGAGAAGAGGAGGAAGTGAGGGATCAAGGCAAAAAAATAGAGAGGGATGGAGGGAGAAGAGGACAGAGAGGACCGGAGATGGAGAGATTGCGTGGGAAAGATAGAGTTAGAAGGACGCAGAGAGAATAAGTGAAAGAGAGAGTGAAAGTGAGAGAGAAAAAGAGAGAGAGTGAGAGAGAAAAAGAGAGAGTGAGAGACAGAGGGGAAGTGAGCAGGAGATGGCAATGATGAATAAAGAAGTCTGTTTAAGGTCAGGAGGAGAATGGCCTGGAGCTATCAGTGCCAAACACACACACACACATACATACACACTCACACACACACACACACACACACACCCCCCCTGCCAGCTTTAGTGAGACTTCAGAGAGAGCCCACCATAGCATAGCGAACCTCAGATTGCCCGTTTCCTCGCTCTCAATGACCTTCCCACCCCACTACCCACCCCCTGAGCGCCTCCCACTCCTCCAGATAACCACTTCTCATCTATGGTGGAAAAAAAACTAATTAGAGCTGGCCAAAAGCTCCGATATCCTAGGGAGAGCAAATATGTGGGTTTCTTTCATCACACCCCCTTCCTCAGCTTGTTTAACTTCTGGACAATATTTCCTTTTTTTTTTTTTTCTTCTTCTTTCTTTCTTATTTTTCTTTCTTTCTTAAACGTGGCCAACTGAGACTGCCCTTCCTTTCAGCCAGATTACAAGAATCAGTGAGAGACGGCCCAGGGGCTCATGAATATGAATGCAGCCACAAACAAGCAGGTTCTTCCCCTTGCAAACGGCAGCCTCCCCACGCTGTGCCAACGCTGTGCCCAGCAGTGCCAGGCTCAGATGAGTCTGACTGGGCCTCTGTTCGGCATGAGGAGCGCTGAAGACAAAGACAAACACACGCAAATGCAAAACCAGAAGACGGAGAGAAAAGAAGGGAAGGAATATCTCTCTCCTGCACCACAGGAGTGAGAAAACAGTTAGCTCATCCACCTGCTCCTCATTCCAGTGTCTCCATGCCCACTCACACACACACACACACACACACACACACACACACACATACACACACACATGCACACACCACACAGACATAGATACACACAGCTCTCACAAACACACGCCCAAGTGAATACACACACACACACACACACACACAGACACACACACACACACACACACACACACACATACACACAACACACCCACACACACTCTTACAGTGTGTTCCCCCAGTGGGAGCTGGTGCAGACACCCTCGCCTGCGGAGGCCCTTCTCTTCTCTTCTCTTCCCTTCCCCTCTCCTCCCTGTGTGCCAAGTAGACGCTCTGGAGCCTGGAGAAACCAGGTTAATGGGCTAGAGAGGAAGTCTGAGGAAACACAAGTCTGCTTGCCTCATCGTCAACAGAACCGAGGGGCTATGCTATGCTATGCACACACCGCCATCTAAAAACAGCGAGAGAAACGGCCCTCAGAAAGCTCCTCAAAGAGCTATGTCACCAGTCACTAGGCACAAAGAAAGGTTAACACCCTTATGTGCCTGTCAGAAGCTATAAACTCACAAGGTATAGTGTGTGTGTGTGTGTGTGTGTGTTTGTGTGTGTGTGTGTGTGTGTACGTTGGTAAAACACTAGGACCTCAGAGGGAAACACACATCTGGGGACGGACTTACGGGGCGATGTGAGGTGAGACTAAAAATGGCCAGAAAGCATACGAGCGCTGCCAAAGGCTGTTTGGATGATTCATAGCTCACTGTACTGTTAAAATCCATTTCCGTGTCACTGGAAATGTACAACGTGGAATTGCACCGGTCAAGATCACACCTCAACCCTGTGAGAACAATATGTGGTAGATCACCATGGCTTCTTATGCAAGCTGCGAAATGAGAGAAAGTGCTTATGTAGAGGGATTAAACATTCATGTTTACAGAATGCCACCCCTAGTCAGCATTATGTCCGCCTCCCTAAACCCCCCACCCCACCCTGATCTCCGCTCCCCACAAAATGACCAACCAGTCTGGCCAAGGTGTTGAGCGGCTACCTAGGCCAACGCGTTAGCATTAGCGTTTAGCTTTCTCCCTTGGGATACTTAAGTCACAGCTGAACCAATGAGGGTTCCTCCACTCCAGTGCTGTGGCGCCACACATTAAACATGCATTGGACTCGCACCAGCCTAATGCACAAACCGGGGTGTCTGCCGGGCTGGCTGAGTTAAACAGTCGAATGCTTTCAGTAAGTGTGGCTTTAAACAACGACAGCATGGCTATTAGGCGCCGACCATCGCCACTGCTACCGCTGCCGCTCCTGCTGCTGCCGCTCTCGTTTGATACTGAACGGTAATCTTATGCTCTGTTTCATCTCAAAGCCGTGCAGCAGGCCACAGCGTGAGCCTCCATTTTCTCTTCACCTCACTTGTCTCCATTTCTCCAATTCTCTCTCTCTCTCTTTTTCCTGCTTTTTTCTCTTCATCTTTCCCTCTGCTTGTCTTAATTTGTCATTTTCTCGCCCTTCCAGATTTTCACCCATCTATCTATCTATCTATCTATCTATCCATCCATCCATCCATCCCAGGCTGTATCACTGTTCTCCCGTTTTTAGAGTTTTTAATTTTTATGTTTTTTGTTTACGTAGTGCACCATTAATGGTGCCAAGGCATGGTGAATGCGTTCTAATTTAATCCCTAAGAGGCTTTTCCCACCTCGCAACCAGCTCCTTCCTGCAGACACACTTTTAGAAAGAAAGAGAGCACAAGACAGAGAGAGAGAGAGACCAGAGAGAGACAGACAGAGGGAGAAGGAGAGAGAGAGAGAGAGGGGGGCAGAGAGAGAAGGAGAGAGACAGAGAGAGAGAATGTGTGATTCACAGGCTGTTCTGGTAATCAAAATGCTGCTGGAGGTTTCTCACTCTGGGAAGAATATGCATCTTTCATGGGCATACATGTATCCATCCATCCCAGCTCTGTGCCAGGAGTGAGCTACCTGCAGAACTCAAGCAGTCAAGGAAACACACACATGAACACACACACACACACACATACACACACACACACACACACACACACACACACACACACATCGCTGAACAGGTTACCTAACACATCTATTGAAGAGATGTTCTTGTATGCTGTGCGTGTAACGTGCACAAGGAGAGGTAGAGTCTGCGATGAAAGGCTACAGGACCACTTGAGAACACACATGTGCACACACACACACACACACACACACACACGCACACCTGCATGGCAGATACCAGATAACCAAGCGCTGTGTGCGTCAGCCTCATACCGCTGATCAGCAGGCCACCTAGCCAACGCAGACGGCCACTACAGACCTAGCTGCTCAATGTGATCTTTATCTAAGCTCTTTCTCAATGTTTCTGTCTTTCTATCTATCTATCTATCTATCTATCTATCTATCTATCTATCTATCTTTCTTTCTTTCTATCTATCTATCGAATTTCCTTCCATTACATTACAGCAAAATGAATACATTAACTGTCAGGGAATTTTTCACCCTTTACCAGGACTGTATTAACCTCAGAATTAAGACACACAACCAAGAATATAATAAATAACAGACTTTTACTCTGGCAAAGAGGAGTGCAGTGGTTTCAGACCGCTGTTCCACATACACTGATTTCTCTGGTAAAAATGTCTGCTCTTTATGGAAAGAAAATGTTCACAGTTCATACATGACACTCCCATGGTTGTACCATCTCGTCCTTGGTTCCCAGAGATAAGAATGTTTACCTAAAACCCCCAAACCCAAACTCTAGGTCTTACAACAATAAATCAGTCTTAACCTAAACATTTCATGACACCTCTGAGTTCCCCATCTCCCGTTCTCACAGATTCAGAATTCCTCTCACAGAACAAAGGAACATCTGAGTCTTCCATTTAACAAACTAATATCAATCTACAACACATATCATGATAATAATTATATAGCATATTTCTTTCACATTAACATTAATGCAAATTAGCACTTATAAATCATGAACAATACTATTTATAAACTTTAAGTTCATCTCCAGGCTTACGTCAATAATGCTCATGAATTATGCCTTAACTTCAGGATAAGTAAGTTATGTATTCCTTTACACGCGCAAACCATTAGGCTAAAGATTTACAGACATGATATAATGTTAAGTGCTGTAGTTAATTCTTTGTTAATGCTTGCAGTTGCATTTCATTAATGTTCGTGGTGGTTTGTAGACACTAAATGTCAAGCATTACTCAATATTCAATCAAACAAACTATTGCTCTCTCTGTCTCTCTTTCTCTCTCTCTCTCTCTCTCTCTCTCTTCTCTCTCCATATGTGTTTATGCGTGTGTGTGTGTGTGTGTGTTCATGCGTGTATGTGTGTGTGTCTGTGTCTGTTTGTGTGTGTGTCTGTGTATCTGTGTTATCTCAGTGAAATGAGTAAGACATTAAGCCATGGAAAAAAATGCCCAATACTATAGGTGTCATGCAATCCCGTGTTGAAGATCAGGTCATCTGAGGTCAAACTGTGGTCGTTATGTTCCCCTGGTTTAAAACAGCAGAGGACATGCCCTACAAACGGAGCCTTTAATTATTCCAAGAATTGAGTGACAGCAACAGACACGTGTAAGAACTCTTTAATCATGTACCCTGAGATCAAGCCCACATCCAACATGTGGCCAGATTAAAGGATCAGGATCCAGACCTCGCTGATGCTATCTTTAACTCCATTTGCCTACAGCTTTTCAGGATAAAATGACTGGTTGAGACACAGCAACCAGCTTTCCATATTGATTTAAAAAAAGAAAGAAAACACATTGCATTTTCACCCCCCCCTCCCCCGCCTCCTCACGATCGAATCCATGCTGATGTTCCTCCAATTGGAAAGGAAAATGTGCAGACGTTATTCATTATGATGTGTTAAAACGGTGCAATTAAACACGAGTTCCTTGGCAACAATTTCTCACTGCATTAAAAGCCTGTGCAAATGTGTTCTGACCCGGTTGGACCGGCGCTGCTCAGATGACTGGCTAGAGGCGGAGCGGCTGATGTAACACTGAGCAGGAGCGGATCGGGCTCTTATCTGACGGAGCGGAGCGGGCTCTTATCTGACTGAGGCACGTGGAAAACACAGTCTGTTTCTCCTCCAGAAACGAAACATAAAAGAGAGTGTCATCGACTCCAGTGGGGAACGCATATGTTGCCTCATCCTAAAAGCAGGTACAAAACTGTACAAAAACGAAAACAACAAAAAAAAAAGCTGCATGTACTGCAACGAGAGCTATGGGCTATGTCTGTAAGATGTGCTGGAAATGGCAGCAATCCCAACGGTTAAGCGGCAGAAACCCAAAAATAAAACCTTGCTCACTTTGACAAAGCCTTCCATTTCGACTTCATGAGCCAAATGCACACCTACGCAGGATGATCAATCTGAATCCCATGTCTGAATATTATCCCCACAGAATAGACCTCCACACACAGGGGATGTAGAATACAAATGTTTATAGACTCCCTCTGTTTGCAAACTCTATTTCTTCTGTCACCTTAGATCATTCCCAGTCCTTTCTTAACTAGCCACTGCTGGCAAACAACCAACTGCAAGGTCTTCACCACTTCAACGAGCGATTATAGCACAAATGGTTATTCAAGTGTCAAGGCTCCATTCTGGCCTATGTTCAGAGGCACAGCTGCATTTCGGTAGACAAATGGAGGGTTTGCATGATTATGTCTAGCTTGCTAGCTACTCAATATACCCTTCATAGTACTATTATCTGTCCGGCTTACATTGAGAAAGCATCTGAGCAACAACCCATTGTTTACCTTAGCCGTTTGGCAGAAGTTGCAGAGGAAGAAAATTCTGGCATTAATGAAGCCATTTTGTTGGGAAGAAAAACTTCTACGCCTTTGAAGGCTCAACGGAGATTATCTCTTATCTCTGGTTTATGGAGGCAATGAGGTCCTCGAGCCCAGAGTACATCATAGACGTACGTCTGGTTACAGTTAAACTGTTGCTAATAGCTGGCTTGATTGAAAGAGAGCCTGGTGAGATAGCCTATGAAGGAGCCTTCCTGTAGAGCAAGGTGCTAACAACAGCAAGGTCAGAGGTGAAATTCCTAAGGACGATATACAGTGTGCAGATAAGAAGGCTTTTGCATCTCATATTTCTGTATTTCTATTAAGTGGTTTTGTGCTGAAAGTGTCTGCTGAAAGAATAAATGTAAATGTGAAATACCTCTGTTTTGCCCGTTACAAAAAAAAACATAAAACATGCCGTGGCTTTCTGTGCGAGAGTCGACATGAACATGATATTAAGCACAGAAATTCATGTTTTTTTTATGTTTGTCAACACAATCTTCATCAACGGTTTGTTGATGTTAACTGACTCATTAAATGATATTAGTTAAGGGATAACTGCTGTGATGAATTATGCTTTGGTGCAATTTGTTAATAAACCATAACGCGTTAATAAACCATGGAATTGAGCATTTAACCTGACTTATGGTTTATTAATTCCCAAATTAATGGTTCATTCATGTTAACTAATGGATGGAATAATGTCCGTTAGGGGATCCTGGGCGTGGAGCATCATCTCAAGAGTCGCTGGTTCATTACTCCTCTTGCAAGCGCTTTGAAGAGGGAATGAGCCCAGGGCTTAGAGGGAGGTGAGACACTACCTATGAACACCTTTTTTTTACATTGTTTCATCGCAGGTGTCAAACAGGCTGAAAAATGAATGTCAAGATGCACTGAAGTAATGTGGTTAATTACTTAATTTTACAGTTGGTTATTATATTTCAGAGATTATACTTCTCTTCATCTTCCACAGATCACCTGCATTAAGGTACCATTATCAAAGGGAATGTACTGTGATGGTTTTGTACCGTCAGGGGTGTTGTGGGAAAAAAAGAAATGAAATGCCCCAAGACCTACTATACAATAATGACTATATAATAATAATAATAATAATATATCTGAAGTTTAATAAAAAAAACATTAAATTACACTTCTCTTCATCATTACATCAAGATACCATTATCAAAGAGAATGTAATGTGATGGTTTTTTATTAAACTTCAGATATATTATTATTCAGTGGTGTTTGTTGTGGGGGAAAAATAGTGACTATATAATATGATATAATATAATAATAATAATAATAATAATAATAATTATTATTATATATCTGAAGTGTAATAGTTTAATTGCCAAGTCTTCTGTAAATGTGGAGACATTAATTGAGGTGTTGTATTTGTTGACCCTTTAGAGGGGTTGCATCGCTGAAGTGTGCTCTAATATTGGGGAGCATTATCATGCCTTCAGAGTTACATCGCTGAAGTGTGCTCTAATATTGGGGAGCATTATCATGCCTTCAGAGTTACATCGCTGAAGTGTGCTCTAATATTGGGGAGCATTATCATGCCTTCAGAGTTACATCGCTGAAGTGTGCTCTTATATTGGGGAGCATTATCATGCCTTCAGAGTTACATCGCTGAAGTGTGCTCTTATATTGGGGAGCATTATCATGCCTTCAGAGTTACTTCGCTGTAAGCAAGACAACAAAAACTACTCATTGCACGTTTAATTATTACATGCAGCATTTACATTCGCACTTCTAATGCGAGTACTTGCCATTATCAAACAATTTCAGGCTTTTCTCCATGCCAAGGCAGAGATGCGATGTGGTTGGTGGAGGCACCCACAGGTACCCACAGGTACCCACAGCGTCTGTTGCCAGCTCATCATGCCACAGCCAGGCAGGGAATTGATATTCATAACATTCAATTTGTTATCTCCAAAAGACCTCTGCTTAAATAAGGTCTGAGGCCTGCGGATAGATCAGGCTGGGTGCTTTAATGTTCTTCCCTTTGATATGGCCCTGATTGGTCTGTTAAGAGGCCAGTCATTAGATAGCATCGTCAATGAAATGCTTTTATTTGCATGGCGCAGATGTGTCTGTAGATGCAGGCTGGGCAGACGGCTGGGCCGTCACGCGCTGAGCCGACTGAAAGAGCTCCCAACCATCCGGAGCGCGGCGGGAGTGAATGAGCTCGTGAGCCAGCGGCGCGTGGGAGCCTAAGTGCTTGTGCTCCTGCTGCTGATGTGTGCTGACAGCTGAGATCTCTCCAGACAGCGGACCTGATGCAGCCCTGATGCAGCCCTGATGTGGCCCTGATGCGGCCCTGATGCATTGTGTGTCTGAGCACCTCAGGGCCATCTCTGTTTCCGAGTCAGCAGTTCCCTCGATATACAGTGATGTTTGCCGTCTCCTGTGATGATAGCTGTTTTGCTTCGCAGGGCCGACTGTCAAACACGAGGGTCAAAGGTTATGAGGTTATGAGGACCTCCTCATATGCGCACACAGCACAGCACCCAGCCCATGAGGAGGTCCCGATGGGGCAGGCTGATACAGTCCTCCAGTCCTCCCTCTGCAGCTCTCGGAGTGCGGATGGGGGAGAGAACAGTCCTCTCTCCGCAGCGCTCAGAGTGAGGATGGGGGAGAGGCAGCGCAGCTCCAGCAGTGACTCATGCAGCACATCAGCGCGCCGCTGTTTCTATTCACAGCTTGCAAACGCCGGAGGTCCATATCAAAGCTTATTACATGCAAAAACTGTTTTCCTCCATTTGACCAGGAGCGAATTTGATGTAGACCAACTGCTAAGAAGAGACGGCGTCTCTCTCTCTCTTTCTCTCTATCTCTCTCTCTCTCTCTCTCTCTCTCTCTCTCTCTCTCTCGCTTTGTGTCAAATACAAATTGCCAGAGTCCATGGTGTGAAAATTAGCTCTTTCCACCACAGCCTTCAGCATCAAATGAAAAGTAACAAACCTTCTCAAGTGGATGCTGGCTAAATGGAATGGCACTGGTTTCCCCTCGCGCTATGGCAACTGTTCCCCCGGTGATACAGAGACCAGTATTTACAGTCCAAACTGATTAAAATCTCCTGTGCAGAGCAAACACAGCAGACACAGCAGACATATTTCGAAGCTTGCCCCAATTAACATGTGCTTGTGTATCTGACGGCGGCAATATGAATATGCACGCCCGTGACAAAGGAATTTGGAACAAAAACGCGGATTTCACATTAATATTTTAGTGATGGAAAGGAACTTGAATATGAGGATAAATATAGAGGCAGCTCGTTTCTAGGTTAACATGTCTTTCATGGGTTGTATGAGGAAACCATTGCAAACCGGCTCGTATCCCTAATGTCTTTAATATATCCTGTCTCTTTGAATGAACAACAAATACATCCTGAACTCTGCTACCCGCTTCAGAGGGAGAGAGATTTGTTTACACGATGTTACATCTGAAATGGGGGATAATGATCAGACTGGGAAAAGAGCATTTACATGTACTTCTTCTCCAAAGCAAAGATGACAACAGCAGGCTAGAAGCAGATGAAGGGGGGGGGCGTTAAATGGGGGGTAAAGTGTGCCTCATGTGTGCAGGTGCAAAGCAGAGAGTGTTGCTGAGACTGAGGTTCTTGTGTGATCTCTGCTCCATTAGAGCCTGTTTATGCCTGTACAGTGCGTTCCCTTAGACAAATGGCCTCACTGGTAACACCTGAGAATCGCCTGGGTCTGATGTGGACCTGCACAGGCCCTGCACAGATCATTCTGTTTTCTGTTGTGCATGGTGTGTGTGTGTGTGTGTGTGTGTGTGTGTGTGTGTGTTTCTGTGTGTGTGTGTGTCTGTGTGTGTGTGTGTGTGTGTGTGTGTGTGTATTTGGGGAGTGGGTTGTGTCTTTGTTGTGTAATTCTACTGCTGCCTTGGTATTGGATTTATTAGGAGGCAACTCTTTCAACACACAGCTTGAGGGCGGCTCTGCTCTCCACGTGCACTGGTAAACGTGCCCATGCCCCTGACACACACCCAACCGCCTGATTTATCCAATTATTTCTTCAGCCAGGAAAGAGAAGTAATTATTTAAATCAGGTGGAGTGTGTCTGTGTGTGTGT
>NC_045172.1:21935282-21937782 GCF_900700415.2 Clupea harengus | reverse complement strand
TGTTAGAAGTGGAACTGCCCAAAGGAATCAGCAAAGCAAGCTGCAGCTCCATGAACAGCCCAGCTATTTATGAGATGGCCAACTGAATTTGGTCTCAGCATTACTTCAGCGCTCGCCTTTAGTCATGGTTTCCAGTCACAGTTCATAACAGAGCATGACCTAATAGAAATATATGCTCATTAAGTCTGTGTTTGTGATGTCGAAAACAGTGTGTGTTAGTGTTAAGACGATGCGGAGAGTACACCATGACTGAAAAAAAAATGTATTACCATAGACTAAGTCTAATTTGACCTGCAAAGTACAAATAACATGGCTATTAACGCTGTCTGTAATTCAACAATATCGCAGAGTTTGACAGATAGGCTCAAACATGTCATGCAGGATTTCTGATTTCACTAGATGTGTTCTGCTCGATGGGGAATTCGTCACAGTTACCATAATTTAATACGGATATGTGGGATGGATGGGTGGGAATTTTCAAGCTCGATTGAAACAATTACACTCCGTCTTATCTCAAAGTACCGGCTTTCTTCACACGGGCAGGTTCGTGGACAAGCTGAAATGGCGTGCGCTTATTACGGTTACTTAATAACAATATCACCGGAGAACATTCTATGATCTGCTTAAAAAAATAAACTTGGCATACCTTGTCTAAATAGTATGGGGGGGGGGGGCGTTCTCTTGGCCGGAGTGGAAACCTAACTGGATCGATCTTGAACGTGCACGGGGAGACAGTGTACCCTAGCGACACTGGACCAGTAATGCGACACACAATTTAAGGTGTCTATCAAATCACACAGCAATATGCCCTCAGAAGTGTGTTACCCGTGAGATATTTCTTCTGTGGTAGAGACAGAGCCAGGCTGAGTTTCACACAGGACTTTAAATATTTGCTTGATTTTCTGTTTGGATGTATACCGAATATGGATGAGAAAGAAGTTGAGCCAAAAGTAAATCGCTGTTGTCACGGCTTCAATATCAAACAAAAAAATACCGTCCTCCAGTTCATAGATGTCCACTGCATATAACGCTGCCGTGAGCTAGTTGTGATTCAACGGGAAGGACTGTGAAATACACCTAATTAAACTTTATCAGATCGATGGTGTTTACAACGTGAAGGTGAACGAGAGCCAAAGAGAGAGAGCAGACTACACTGGAAGAGTGAGAGAGACAGGGGGGAGATGGAGAGAGACTGATGTCTGCGCAACATTCAAAGGTCCAATACTTCAGCCCCTGCATTGTTAAGGTCACTCCAAAAGGCCAGTGTTTACTGCGTCTGTACCGCGTCTAACCCACAGACAGCAGCCCAATTTGGGATTGTTTGCCGGTGTCCTCATTAAATCTCGCACCTCTGTAATACACCAGCCATGACTAACGCAGATATAAGAAGGCTTGTGTTTGGGGGGGGGGGGGGGGGGGATTTTGTAAATGAGAGACTCATACACACTTGATCTTTTAAGGTCTCAAAGCCACTTTACATTTAAAACCAATGTAACTTGACCACATTTATGATCAATATTGAAACGCGGCACATGTTGTAGCCTATATGTTAAGGTGCAGACACTGCTATCATTTAGTTTATAGATTTTTTAACTTCCCTAGGTGAATAACTAACCCAACCAAACTTAACAGTCAATGACAATACATCGCTAATGACATGAAACCAGTCAGAGTTACTTACAATTGTTCGCTGCCAGCGCAGAGCCTAAAGCCGCCAGCACCGTTACACTGAATGCATACAGCCAGGACGCATTCCGCGAATCCATCTTAACGCAAAACACGAGGCTTATCCAAGTTGCGCTATATCCGTGGTTTGTTGAAAATAGCTCCAATTGTTCGTCGCCTCCCAAAGGTTTAGTTCCAGTGGTTTGTGTGCTCTAGCCCCGAGACAGCCTTGGCAGTGATGAAATAATGGAGACACTCCCCCGTTGATGCTCTTAAAGACATACGTTGTTCAGTTGCTCACCGGGAAAAGCTCCGGGAAATATTTCCACCAGATTTCTGAGGTGGGTGGGATGATTAAAAAAACGCAAGACAACACGCTATTGGTTGCTGTAGCGCTCCCTTTCCGTGCAATCAGCAAAATACCTTCACACTAATTCAGCCTGCGCAGAGCCAAGCCTTCCCTATCACAAGTTATATGAAGTGAACCTGTGAGCTGGTGGGAGAAGAGAGTGTGGTGAGAGACTAGAGAGAGAGAGAGAGAGAGAGAGAGAGAGAGAGAGAGAGAGAGCGTTTGAAAAATAGCGCTAATTCAGCACCGCGGGAGTGGACAGCTCCATGGTACACAATGGTCGCCAAGATCACTTGAATTCCTTTCGGATGGACAGTCAAAGAGCACATAGAGCTTCCCCCCTTTTCTCTCTCTCTCTTCTCTCTTTTTTAGGTCGTACATGACGCCCTTGACTCGCATAGTGGAACTGCCGTTTTTATACTTATTTTGTTTATTTATTAATTATATGTTCTTCTATGGAGGTATTAATCCAAAATGTCTACATTT
>NC_045172.1:21912782-21930282 GCF_900700415.2 Clupea harengus | reverse complement strand
GAACAATTGGGCGGACAACTAATTTGTCAAGGATAGTGTGTCGCCATGGATTTTGCTTTTTTTTTTTATTATTCATTCTTGAACAGCAAATTTTACAAGGTAAGTTTAGGGCCTGTTTGTGTGTCTGCAGTAAAGTTCCACACTGTAAATTCCCCCAATAAACACCCTCACTCACACACACACACACACACACACACACACACACACACACACACTCATTCACACACGACCCTGCCAGGCTCCATTTGGTTCATTATGACAGGCTACAGAGTCTGTTAATGGGCCTTACACACGCAACACGTCTACACGGGACCCTTCACAGCAGCTGCCGACTAAGCAAACATCCGACCGCTCCGCACAAAGCGACTGGAGTGAAAGTGTCCTTTTCCCTCTAACAGCTCGATCTCTCAACCAGAAACTCTCATCAGCCCCCCGTCGGGCGTCGAAACAATGTCTGCGCTATGGGAACACGCCACTGCGACGCGGTTAACAAACGCGCTCAGCTGGACAACGCGGAGTGCGACGCTTACCCATTAAGAGCCGACATTAGTTACGGTATCTCAGTATCGCACACGACCATTAATTAACTTTTATATCTGCCTATAACTCGAAAATGTCTTCATTATAAATCCATTACTCTGGGCATCTCATGAACCTACAAAATCATAATGTTTCGGCGGAGAGTGGAGACGGATGCGGGGAGGGTTGTGGAGCGGATGCGAGTGGAAAAAAAGATAGATACTCGGAGAAAAGAGAAATAGTCGAGCCTAATTGGGATCCAGCGCATGCTTAACGGTCTCTCGGAGTGGGCCCCCGCTCTCCGGCCACAAGCATTCCCTCTCTCTCTCTCCAGACAGAAGGTGAAACAGTCAGTGCAGAGGTCTCACCCTGTGCATAATTTAGCACGTTTAATGAAGTTTACACGCACTCTTAGCCAGTCACAGCCACATGGCGTCAGCTCCACTGGGCACATTTGTGGACCTTGTTTTTCTTCAGCATCCTGTTGTTTATTCTTCCTCCACTACCTCCTACAGCATCCTGTTGTTGTTGTTTCAGAAAGTCATTTTTTTTCCTGTTTGTGTGTTTGTTCTCCTTGGTTCACATGGGTCTACCTGAGGACATGTTGAACCAGGAGCCGTGTCAAAGTGATGATTCCCAGCGTGGTGACAACATTGTTACTCACTATCCTATTGCCCTTAAGCTATTTGTCTGTTAGGTAAGACTGGTATAAGTTGAAGGAGTGCCATTCATTTTGAAGCCTTCACAGCTTGCACGCTTAGGTAAATACACACACACACACACACACACACACACAGACACACACACACACGCATAGATAAAGACAAACATAAACAAACACACACACACACACACACACACACACACACACACACACACACACACTGTCACCCACATACAGACTGTAACACAGGTGTGTCAACAATGACACACAATAAGACACACACACTCTGCACTCGCTCACACTAGCTCACACATTTTTTCTGCTGGCCTTCTTTTGCTCCAAGTATCATAACATCCCTGCTTTTGTGCGTGTGGATCTCAGCTCTGCAGTGTCGGGCGGGTCGGCTCATTTACTGCGGGCGCCCCTGACCAAAGCGCCTCGCGCTGACCCCTCCCCTCCCGCTGAAAGGAAGGCCCAGACAGATTGTCAATAGTGCTATTATGTGACCTGTCGCTGGCTACGACAGCCGAGCGCAGTCTGTCTGTAGAAGCATGTCAGCCCAGCAGTGGCACAAACACACACTCACACACACACACACACACACACACACACACACACACACACACACACACACACACACAGACACATGCACACACACACACACACAGACACACACACACACACACACACACATAGACACACGCACACACACAGACACACAGACACACACACACTCACACATAGACACACGCACACACACACACACACACATAGACACACAAACACACACATACACAGACACACACACACACACACACACACACACACACACACACCCACACTGCGAGCATCGGGGGCATTCGGCACCATTACAGGTCCCTGCTCTCCGCACGTGTCTCTTCTCTCCTCTCCTCATCGCTTCCTACTCCCGATCCCTGCACACACCTCCTCTCCTCTCATCCCCTCTCCTCTCCTCACCGTCTCCTATTCCCGTCTCCTACTCCCGATCCCTGCACGCACCTCCTCTCCTCTCCAACCCCCTCTCCTCTCCTCACCGTCTCCTACTCCTCACCGCCTCCACCTCCTCAGAAGATCAGAAGATCAGAATGGGATTTATTGCCAAGTAGGTTTACACCTACTTGGAATTTTTTCTGGTGTGAAGGTGCATACAGTAAACATAAAACATAAAAACATAGAAACACAATAAGTACTACACATAACATAAAATCACAAATAAGTACTACACATAAGAAAAGTACTACACATAAGAACCAAAAAACACAATATATACGATACAAATATATAAACAATGAATATAAAAAAAGTGGAAAGTAGAGTGCAAAAAGCAAAACAGGAGTGCAATGTGGATGAGAAATGTGCAATGTAATGTGTGTTAATGTAACACAGACTTAGGGTGTGGGAGTGGGATAAGAGTCCAGGTCAGGTGGGGGTCCCGGGCCTTGTTAATAAGCAGCCGGGATAAAGCTGGTTTTGTGGCGTGAGGTTTTGGTCCTGATGGACCGCATCCAGCTGCCGGAGGGAAGAACCTCAAAGATTTTGTGACCCGGGTGGGAGGGATCGGCCACAATCAGGTCCTGAAGAGATGGAAGATTGCAGCCAATCACCTTCTCGGCAGAACGGATGATACGCTGCAGTCTGCCTTTGTCATTGGCAGTGGCAGCAGCGTACCAGACGGTGATGGAGGAGGTGAGGATGGACTCGATGATGCAGGTGTAGAAGTGCACCATCATTGCCTTTGGCAGGTTGAACTTCTTCAGCTGCCGCAGGAAGTACATCCTCTGTTGAGCTCTTTTGGTGAGGGAGCTGATGTTCAGCTCCCACTTGAGGTCCTGGGAGATGATGGTGCCCAGAAAGCGGAAGGACTCCGCAGTGTCGACTGGGGAGTCTCTCAGGGTGATGGGGGTGGGTGGGGCTGGGTTCTTTCTAAAGTCTACAACCATCTCCACTGTTTTCAGAGCATTTAGCTCCAGGTTGTTCTGGCCACACCAGGTCACCAGATGGTCAATCTCCCACCTGTAAGCGGACTCATCCCCACCAGAGATAAGCCCAATGAGGGTGGTGTCATCCGCGAACTTGAGGAGTTTGACGGACTGGTGACTGGAGGTGCAGCTGTTTGTATACAGGGAGAAGAGTAGAGGGGAAAGAACGCAGCCTTGAGGGGAGCCGGTGCTCCTTATCCCTGCACACACCTCCTCTCACCTCCTTCTCCCTCTCCTGTCCATGCACGCGTCTCCTCTCCTCACTTCTCCTCTCCTCACCACCATGACAAACAATGACACCCCCTCTCTCTTACCCACACAAGCATGCACAGAAAAGCACACTCACACACATACACACACACACCAGACACTGAGATATACCCAGTCCTGCGTGCCGTAGGTGTGTGAGGTTCTGTGGGCAGTGTTTTTCCCTTCATTAGGGCAAACAGGGTCACCACACTCTGCTCTCTGAATTACACACTCACACACACTCACACACACACACACACACACACACACACACACACACACACACACACACACACACACACACACACACACACTCACACACACAGGGTCACCACACTGCTCTCTGAATTACACACTCACACACACACACACACACACACACACACACACACACACACTCACACACACTCACACACACACACACACATACACACACACACACACACACACACACACACACTCACACACACACACACACACACACACACACACACACACACACACACACAGGGTCACCACACTCTGCTCTCTGAATTATACACTGCTGGGCCTCTGCTCT
Organism: Clupea harengus; assembly: GCF_900700415.2. Classification (NCBI taxonomy): domain Eukaryota; kingdom Metazoa; phylum Chordata; class Actinopteri; order Clupeiformes; family Clupeidae; genus Clupea; species Clupea harengus. The sequence continues at coordinate 21,926,291 of NC_045172.1, read as the reverse complement.
GCTTCAGTCCTCTAGCTCTGTCTCTCTCGGAGAGTCCCAACACTAGCACAACTCACTAACACAAACACACACACACACACCACACACACACACACACTCACACACACACACACACACACACACACACACACACACACACACACACACACACACACGACCCCTCTCTCTGGCTAAGTGGCCAGACAATGAGACACAACTCTCTCTCCCACACACACACACACACACACACAGACACACACACACACACACACACACACACACACACAACCCCTCTCTCTTGCTGAGAGTCCCATCAATGACACAGACTGAGGGGTAATTTCCACCACTGCCGCCGCTGTTGCTTTGCTTTGCTTTGCTCCACCTGATTGGCACAATCTTGTTCCTTTAGAGATGCTATAATTTTTCGGCAAACAGATTTCCGAATCAGTCCCTTTTGAGTGTGTGGTCCCGGCTAATCATTGCCCTATTCAGATGCTGACCCCCACGAGAGGATAATTCATTACGGGCGTCACACACACTCATTTTCAGTCTTTTCTAGAGCTGCGACTCCCTTTGTTTTTGAGTGCCCCGTGGACAATAAATCTTGTCTGAATGTATCAGCGCTCTCACAGCCGCTAACAGCCTCCCTTCCCGACGTCTTATTTGAAACGTGATGAGGTGTCGCCTGGCTGAATGGGTGATTATTTCTCTCTTTATCTCCATCCCCCACCCTCCCCTCCCCCCGCCCCCCCCCCCACCTTTCCATTATCCCTGGTTACTGTATCGCTCCGAAGCGCACAAAAAAACCCCCAATGATGAAGTCACCTGACATTTTTTTCATTAACATGCACTCACGCACGCACAAGAGGAAGAGGAAGAAAAACGCATCGATCAGACGGTCTGTGAACGGGAGAAAGAGAAGAAGAAAAAGAAGAAGAAGAAAAGAGATAGCCCACTCTCTTCTCCTCCATACACAAAGGCAGAGCTGTCTGTGAAGAGAGCCCCCCCCCGCCCCCCCCCCCCCCCCCATGAGAAAGGATGGTAAAGAGAGGGGGGAGGCTATGGAGGTGGGGGGCGGGGGGGGGGGGGGTAGTGGTGGTGCTGAGGAGAGAGGAGGCATTTACAAAGCAACACAGGCAGGCAGGCGTCCCGGGCTTCTTATCGGCGTGAGGCCTGGCCTGTCCCAGTTCTGCCCCCTCGCCCCTGACAGACGACAGGACGCCGGCACTGCATCAGGCCAGCTGTGTACGGGAGCCTGTCTGAATAAGAGATGGATACAGCTGATTCCACCGGTCCGGGGCGAGAAAAACTGTCATGCCGCGTGATTTCCTGCCAGGGCCTGCCAGCACACTTATGCGCCGGTGCGACAGGGGCAGCGGGTGTTTGTGGGTGCAGGCAGGCAGGGAGAGGGGGCTGGAGGGGGGTGAGTGCCATCCTTTCAGCCGCAAGGGCTTGATCGGTGAGGAAAAACACAGGCGTACTGCGGATGCTTCTGGGCTCTGTGGAGAAAGCTTTTCTTCCCAGCAAGCCGGTGAATGAAATGGGCCTGATTCTGTCATCATGAAACATAGTGTGGCTAATGTCATATGAAGGCAGTGAGGGCGTTCATCAGACCAAAGCCTACTGTGGCATTTCTCCAGTGCTGTTATAAATATATATATATATATATATATATATATATATATGAGACATAACAAATAATAGAAAACACATGGCATGATATAAATAAATAAATAACACGTGCAAATAACATCACTAATTAGATGTCTGGCTCAGGATGTGTGTGTTTTGCACATTTGGCACATTTCAAGGCACTGAAGATGTCTCATTTCTTGTGAGAGAGAAGTTAAAAGTGTTGATTTGCAATTCATTAATTTCAGGTGAAAAGGAAAAAACCAACTATGTTATTTTGTCACCCTAACATAACATTACAAAATCCCCATATAATGAAGATCCAGTGGGACACATAGAAAACTAAGTCGAGGACAAATAACACTTTCCAGAGAAAAAGTTTCCAGAAAAATGTTACCCGAGCTCTGTGACTGCATGCAGGAAATGAACATTAGCAATTTGACCGTTCGACAGACCTCCCTCTTCAACTCTTTGCATTTTACCAGGACGAAGCAGACAAAGCCGCCCCCAGGACACAGTTAACTACAGACAATTGGGCAGCAGACACCCCCACCTACACGGAGGGGGGGAGAGCGAGAGAGATAGAGGGGAGAGGTAGGGGGGGGGGGCGGAGGGGGGGGGGAAACCCCAAGACTATTTTTCAGCGTGAGGAAATGAAGAGAGATGGGAGTCACCTTGGCTTCTAAAACATTCTCTTTATAGATATGGCAGGCTGTGTCCCCGGGCCATGCTGCTTAATGGAAACGGAGAGGATCCTTGGGCATCCTGCCGTGCCAAGAGCAGGTGGCATTACCCACCGCCATCACTCACTACCCAGCCCTGGCTGCAGAGAGACACCCACCTCCACCCCCCCCCCCCCCCCCCCCAAGATGTCCGCCTGACTGCCAGCCTCATCCCACTCTATTATCCAAAGCATCGATCTCCACACCCCAGCTGCCCCCGTGGGGCACGGGCGATAGGACGAGGGGCTGTTCTGAGTAGAGCTTGCGTTCACCTCATCGCTTCGTGGATCGCTCTATCTGTTTACCCAGCGACGGGCGGTTGCCGTGGGTGTGAGGGAGCTTCTGGGTGGCATGGCTTAGGTAAGGGATAACGGACGCCGACGTGTCCCGTTATCTGAAAATATTAGATGAGGTGGAGGCAAAAAAAAACATCATGCGAAGTGGGGTTGAGTTTCTTCCGGCAAGTCCAATATTGTCGTATAACGTAACACCTCGACACTATCTTGCTCATATACCGGTTGTCGTATAACGTAACACCTCGACACTATCTTGCTCATATACCGGTTGTCGTATAACGTAACACCTCGACACTATCTTGCTCATATACCGGTTGTCGTATAACGTAACACCTCGACACTATCTTGCTCATATACCGGTTGCCACACATGTATGCAGGCATGCATGTATAGCCCACAAATTAAACATTTGGTTCAGTTCAAAAATAAGTTGAACCTGTTTTGTTTGTAGTGTTACTTTCTTCAGTCAAGGACAAGGATTACGTTGGATAATTTGGTTAGTTGGTTACAATTGATTCAATCGTTGCTGGACCTTATAGGTGGCTAGCTGTTTCTGATTGCTTGCTAGCTTGCTAGTTTTCAACCACGGAATTCATGAATGGGAGAATACATTAGCTTGCCTGAGTACACGCTAGCTGTAGTAGCCTCCATAGATAGGCCGCTTTTCAATAAACCGTTGTCTGTCACAATATTTCGTATACAGTGATACGAACAGGTTTTGGAGATCACGTTGACTATAGAGGTTGTAGTCACCGTTCAAAGAGTCCTTTTCCTGATATAGAATGGGGATTCAACTTTTTTACTGGACCTGCGTCGTAGGTATGCTGTTATACAGGTATATGATAACGTTATCTTGCTGCCGATACGACGGGTGAGTGGAGATCTCAAACAAAGCCGTGTGACGGTAGCAGCTGAGAGCATGCTAAGCAACAGCTCAAAAGGTAGACGGTGTGTGTGCGTGTGTGTGTGTGTGTGTGTGTGTGTGTGTGTGTGTTTTAAATTCATGTATGTGAGTGGAAAACAGAGAAACATGAAGGGTTGTAGGATTTAAAGGAGGGAGGTGTAATGACCACAGCGGCATGCAAGGCACTCTGGTTCGGCTCACGTATCAGGGCAAGGATCCGGTTCCCCTCCCGGTTCTAGTATGGTACTACTTGAAGATTAGACATTTGAAATGAAGAGGGGGCTAAGCAGAATGACATGAGAATGCTACAGATTACACCCATGGCATGATCTGCGTGTCACTTTTCTCTTCCTAAGACAACACCGGAGGTAGACTGAGTTCCCCAGAGCCGTGTCACGGAGCTGTGGGATTAGTCTCCCGCTGTGTGGTGTTTTGCGGTGGTGGGGGATGCCTAACAGAATGACCTGCTCCTTTTGAAGTGTCAGGAGAGGCCCCTCACAATCAGTTACAGCATGTGCCGAGAAGGGGAAGGGCAAGAGTGTGTATGAGTCTACATGCAGGCAGCCAGATACTACAGGAATGCAAAATCGTGGTAATTAGTTCAACTGTGACCAGGCCATGGGGTGCCTGATAGCACCCAATGCACAGGGGTTGCTGTGAATACAAACAGTCCAGGTTGAGAAGCTGGAGTGTCAACACTGATACCCCCCCCCCCCCACACACACACACAAACACACACACAAACACACACACTCCCCCGGCCAAACACTGTGAATGTCCATTTTCTGGAATTAATCATTCTCAAAGTGTATTTCGCCTTACAAAATACAAGCGCTCCTTTTGATGACCACGCCTGCCTCTCCACCGCCTGCCAGTCAAAGCATCACCTCCTGCAGCTGAACACGACCCAGCAGCGAGGTGCCGCGGTGCCGCCACGGCAACAAGAGGTTCTGGTTTGCTGAGCTGGAGCGGAACGGGCCCTGGTGTGTACCAGCGCTCAGCTGACGGCCCAGATGAGACAAGGCAGGGCGAGGACTCGGTTCTGACCCAGTGCGGCTCCAGGGGGCCCCCCAGAGCTGTGGCAGACAGCCCCCACGTATCAGCTCCCATTTGGAGTAATCAAAAAAATATTACCCCAAGATTGCTTCCATCAGTTTAAAGCATAAACGACGGCACTCTGAAGGCTCCCATTGAAGCGGCACCGACTCTGACAACCACCCACCCTCTCCCTCTCCCTCACACACATACACACACACACACACATACACATAAACACATACACACACTTATTCACACACACACCCACCCTCTCCCACACACACACGCCCACACACCGACCCTCTCCCTCACACACACACACACACACACACACACACATACACATACACACACATATACACACACACACACCCACCCTCTCCCTCACACACATATACACACACACACACACACACACACACACACACACACACTTATACACACACACACACACACACACATACACACACACACACACACACACACACACACACACACACACACACACACATACACACACTTATACACACACAGTGGAGAGGGCCGCCAACTAACCCCCCACTCACACAAGTGCCCGCCTGTGACCTCATTCCTCCAGTTTACATCCCGTCTCATCTGGACTCCATCTCCTAGTCCAACGAATTGGGGATTTGTGGAAGTGCAGCCGCCTCGCTCCGCCGCCCTGAGAGGCATGTACAGCCTCTGATGAGGCTGAGCCCACGAGCTGAGAGCTGAGGGTAGGAGCTCGGTCAGTGGCAGGTGATGGCAAGGCATTGCTATGCGCATTTTGGGGGGGGTGGGGGGCTTTGCTGCGGCCAGCTACTACTGAATGTCATTGGAGGCTTTTTTTGTTTTTAATTGCTTTCTTAGATAGTGATTATCAGTTTCACTGAAAATGAAGGTACATTTAAACCTACACCTAGCCTATCTCCAGCTGTGTTGGGTAGGTTTTGCATAAAACATATTGAATTAAGAGTGTCTGATCCTTTGACTGAAATATGCAAAAAGCGCTGTGTAATCCCTCTCGCTTTCTAGCCGGTGTTTTTGTCCTGGAGCTATAGATGCTCTCTGTGTCTTACCTGCAGTTTGATGAAGGCCTGCGGTACCCAGGCCATCTAAGCAGTAGTATTAAACGCCTGCGGTACCCAGGCCATGTGAGCAGTAGTATTAAACGCCTGCGGTACCCAGGCCATCTGAGCAGTAGTATTAAGGCCATTTAATACAGATGAGAAAGAATAGCTAATGTGTAATTAGCGTGGGGGTATCCTTCTGAGGAGAAGCTCTTCAGATCGTGTCTTCCAGCAATCTCACTCTCACATCTTCCTCTCCCTAACTATGGATAAACGTGTCAAGCATTTTCTTTCGGAAAGGGTCTTTTTTTTTTTTTCCTCGAGAGATTAAAGTAGATTAAGTGATTTCCTGTCTCTGCTAGCAACCGGTGGAGTAAAGATCACGACTGGAGATACCGTGACATTTGCATGACACGGCCGGGTCAATGCGCTCCCTCCGTTTGTGCGCAAGGTGCCCCCCCCCCCCTCGGTGGCGTCCGGGAGGAACGAGAGAAAAGAAAAGGAAGAAAAAAGGCGAAAAAGAACATGCTCATTTCTGTAAAGAGCAGCCCTGGAAATGGAAAAGGTCATTTTGTCTCGCTAGGCTTTTCAGGGAGCCTCCAGCCGGCCTTCATACACTGAGCAGAAGTCCTGGTGGCTTTCATTTCAAACACACAGAAGTGTATGAATGCTACGTCCCATGTAGCAGGCAACATTCACATTTCAAACACACAGACGTGTATGAATGCTACGTCCCCAGCACATGTAGCAGTTCAAACACACAGAAGTGTATGAATGCTCCATCCCCAGCACATGTAGAAGGCAACGTTCACATTTTAAACACACAGAAGTGTATGAATGCTCCATCCCCAGCACCTGTAGAAGGCAACGTTCACATTTAAAACACACAGGCGTGTATGAATGCTCCCTCCCCAGCACCTGTAGAAGGCAACGTTCACATTTAAAACACACAGGCGTGTATGAATGCTCCATCCCTAGCACATGTAGAAGGCAACACTCACATTTCACGAGATGTGAAACTCCAATGGCAATTTATCCAGTTAATGAAAAAGAAAAATAATTAATATTTGAGGGAGGAGGGGTGTTTCTGTGCTATTGACTTCCATTACAGGTACACACGAGGGAGATTAGCATAAAAACAAACATGTAGCAGTTTTAAGTTATCCGTGTGCGCAGCTAGACTGGAAGAGCCTTCTGAAAGCCGATGTTTACCCATTTCCCTTCCTCCAAATTGGAAACGTTTCTGACATTTTCCCCTAAATTAATTTCCACTTAATCTGCTCACTGAGAGTTGACACGCCTGCCATGTGGAAAATTCCCGTAACTCGCAGACGATGCGGCCCCTTACTCTAATAACGCACACTCATTTTTAAACCATCGCCACCCAAAAGCTCGGAGAAGCTAAATAAGATTCCTCACCCACCCCCCTTCTCCTTTGGAAAAAAATTCCAAAATGTGTTTCCAGCCATTCTGACGGAAGAAAAGTTGCCTGCTCGGTGGCTTGGTGCTTGTCTATTTGGCTGTTTTTGAACGCTGCCACCACCCCCACACCTCATCTGCAGAGCTGGCAGCAGCAGGTGCTGGTTCATGGAGGGTCGGGCTGCGGCTCTCTGGATTAATTATTCTACAGTGGCTTTGTGGACAGCACAGCTGGTGGACCTGGGGGTCACCGAAAACCTGGCCACAGAGACGCTCCTTTCTGGGGGAACAAAACTCAGAAGAGTACACAGCGAACTCTCTGTCATAGGATTAACATAAACATCAACATAAACATAAACATGACATGATAGACATGTTTATCTCTGGTGTCCATGTGGTGAGCATCCACAACAAAATCATGGTCACCATGGTCACCATTGTTGATCATGAAAAACGTTCTGTGTATTTATTGCAATGACAGATTATAAGCATGCTGCATAGTCTTAGAATGACCAAATAATGATGACATAACATTATCATATAATATATGATAAAGATGACATAATCATATAATATATGGTAATATAATCATAATAAAGTGTTGAACAAACATGGAAAATAAGACATGATATGCCAACCCCCTCAGCCAAATAATGACATACACATGTCATAAACTTGACTGACAGACTGCACAGCACTGCATGGCATGGCATGGCATGACAATTACCAAAAACATTATCGTATCATCAGTTAACAACCATCATTGGGAATGAGACATAATATGGCATCCCCCATGGCATGTTGATGACTTGTTGTGTTTATAATGGAGGGTTCAGGGTTCAAGTGTTACCCAATTGTTTGCCTCATTGACTTCCTGAGTCCCTGTGCTCTCAATCAACATCACTATGTGCTGACAGACAGTTGAGGATGCTAACCTTGTGTCATGCTAACCTTGTGCAAAGGAGCTGTCGCCATTGAAATATAAATAAACAGCTGGGAAGGACACACCCACCAGAAGTGAAAATGTCACCCTACACACACATTTGTCAAGGTTCTTTTGCACTGGAGTGTTGACCAATCCTGTCTCAAGCAGGAAGAGTGTGTGTGTGTGTGTGTGTATGTGTGTGTGTGTAGAGTGTCCTACATTATGCGTACGGTGGCAGCTGCGTACACACACACACACTCACACACACGGCGATAAAGTTCAAAGAGTCAGTTGTTTACAGAAAGAGGGAGGATGCCGTGACACAGTTTCCATAACGACTTCATCACTCAGCGGAGGCTGGCCTACAGCGGCTTCTCCAGCTCTGGCTCAAGTGGTCTCGCAGCTCACGGAGAATAATAACAGCCCCGAAGAGGCCACTTAAAATGGCTCCCGTGTTAGATAGCATGTCGGCAGCTGAGAGACAGCTGGTTATGAAACTGGTACAACGTTCAGAGATATGTGTCAACGTGGCGGTGGCCTCGATCAGGATTGACTACCTTAAGTCAAGAGTGCCAAGACCTCATCCATGTATTTTTGAACGCGCGGCATAAAAATGATCGCAATTTAGAATGTCTTTTAATTAGCGATTGATTATTCTTTTTTACAGTCTTCCTGTTTGTTCTTTACCGGTGACGACGGCTATATTTCCTCAGTGGACTGTTAAATGAAAAACACTTCATACAGGAACAAACGATGTTTCCCCAGGCATCTGAATATAGGGTAATTACCTTGCGCGGCTGTAATTGTATACATATTTTAAATGTTTCAATTCATCATAGGCAGTGAATAAAATAGAACGCTAATGCACGGAATTGGAGAGAAGAAAACATGTCTTATACAGCCAATGGAAAAGTTCTCACCACTGGGCTTCCCTCCAACAGCGTGCCTTGCCCTATAAATCATCCTGCAGCCTTTCCTCCCCGAAGTAACAGTCAATTAGACTCTTTTCAATAAATTAATGAACTTCAGGCACTTGGCAGTATGGAGGAGAAAACAAAAAAGAGTTGCTGCTCAGAGTGGCTGCGCTCCAGGGAGAAAGGCCTCTTTTCACAACAATTAGTCAACCATTAATACCACACCCAGAAGTCATACTGATGGCGGTGCTGCAAAGGCTGGGAGGAGAAAGAGAGTTATAAGAGAGGAAGAGATTATTTTGCACACGTTCATCAGTCCTGTCTCCTTCAATGGGCACATGCAGCTGTCTAGCTGGATTGCTTTATTCTTTGTCCTTTTCACTGATGCGCTCCTTAATTCTGTAGAACACTATGTAACGCGCTCGATATTCTAAAATGGGAAGCCCTGTTTACTCAATGCTAAGCAGATCTTGTGCAGGGAGGCAAAGGTTATCTTGAGATGCCTGATCTTTCTTCCGGGAGGCGTACAGTGCTGTGGTGTGCATCAGTGGGAGCATGCAGCCTTAAGTCAAACAGTAGATAAGATCCCCTGTCACGGGAGCATAGACAATACAGTAACTCCGACGGCAGGTCAGGATACCACTCCAGCAGCGTTCCATTTCTCTTTCTGTCTCCATTTAGTCTCTCCTTTTTCACTCTCGCTCTCTCGTTGCTATCTCTCTCTCCTTCCTGTCTCTCTATCCTCCTCTCCCTTTTTTCTCTCTCGTGACTCTCTGTTGCTCCCTCCTTTCTCTCTCTCTCTCCTTCCTTTATCTCTCTCTATCATTCTATTGTCTCCTCCCTCTCTCATTCTCCAATTTCCCACTACTGTTTCTTTCTCTCCTTCCCTCCTTTCTCTCTACATCTTCTTTCTTCTCATTCTCTCTACCTCTCCTCTCTACCTTTTAGTGTCTGTACCTCTCTCCCCTTGCTCTCTCTCTCCCCCCTCTCTCTCTCTCCCCCTGCTCTCTCTCTCTCTCCCTATCCCCCCGATCTCTCTCCCCCCCCGCTCTCTCTCTCTCTCTCTCTCTCCCTATCTCATCCTCTCCATGTCTCTCCGTCTGCTTGTGTATGCATGAATGCAGCATCCTGCTCAACAACAACAACAAACATGTTTGCTTTACCTGTTTGAGCAGCGCGCGGTGCTATCTCTCTGCCCATGCCTTCTCAGCCCTTACCCGACTTCACACACACATAAACAACAACAACAACAATGGCTCTAGCTCCGCGCTGTCAACCAGGGAGGCAGTGCCAGGGGGAGGTCTAGGGAAACCAAGGGCCGCTATACATTTCACCGTCCATCAGAGACTGATCTGGTGAGGCAGAGTGTGGCTGGGTGGGAGGGTGTGGTGATGGTGGTAGGTGGGGCTTGGGGTGGGGTGGCTAGATACGGGGTTGCGTGGGGTAGACCGACAGATACCAGTCTCTCGGAGAATAAAGATGGTCGGAACTGTAGCGAGGGTGGCTGGGTATGCCGGGTTGCGTGAGGTAGACCGACAGATACCAGTCTCTCGGAGAATAAAGATGGTCGGAACTGTAGCGAGGGTGGCTGGATGCCGGGTTGCGTGGGGTAGACCGACAGATACGCGTCTCTCGGAGAATAAAGATGGTGGGAAGTGTTGTTTACCAACACTGGTAAAGCTATAAATAAGCCTGCAGCTCTGTTGGGGGTTGTGCTCTATAAATATGGAGAGCATTTCATATGTGTTTGTGTTTTTGTGTGTGTACGTGTGTGTGTGTGTGTGTGTGTTTGTGTGATTGTGTGTTTGTGTGTGGGTTCTACGTGTGTTTGTGTGTGTGTGAATGTGTGCATTTTTTTTGTGTGTAGGCATGAGTGTGTGTGTGTATGTGTGTGTGTGTGTGTGTGTGTGTGTGTGTGTGTGTGTGTGTGTGTGTGTATGTGTTTGTGTGTGTGTGTGTGTGTGTTTGTGTGTATATATTCATTCTCTCCCGCTGCCCGTCTGGAAAGAATGTGTCAAAACACTCATCTGGAATATCCACAGGGACCTGGAGTTAGCTGAGCTGGCTTGTGTGTGGTTGCTTTGTGTGGGGAAGCAGAGGTGTGTGTGTGTGTGTGTGTGTGTGTGTGTGTGTGTGTGTGTGTAGGCGTGTGTGTGTGTGTGTGTGTGTGTGTGTGTGTGCTTGTGTGTGGTTGCTTTGTGTGGGAAAGCAGAGGGAAGGGAAGATGGGGATCAGGGTGTCGGGGTTTGGTTCGATGGAGGCAAATCTCAGACTGCAAGTGAGAGCTGCGGTATGACATCGCCAGGCAAGCCACAGTAGATATATATATATATATATTTCTGCCGCGGTGGTGAACACCTCAGTTGGAAACTTTTCAATTTATTTACAAAAAAATCCTTTAAGTTATTCAGGTAGGATAACAAGAAAACCTGGTGCCTCTTTTTAAAGCCACAGCGCAGAAAATGCGATTTGTTTGGTCCTCTAGTCTAGGCTCAGACTACAGGTGTGTCTCTTGAAGGTGCGAGTGCTGCTGCCTTCTTCTCTTGGAGGTAACCGCTGAAGCGTATTCAGCTAAGGTAAGGTTGTTGTGGTTGTTGTTGTTGTTGTTGTTGTTTGAACCTCGAGCCGAATGCCATGGTTTTCTGTCTGGATAAATGTTGGAATGGATCAGGAAAAGCTTTTGTTGTTTGAGCAGCCTTTGGTGAATGAATGCAGTCAACTGCTAAAAGCGTAATAGTGTAAAAAAAACATCTGATACATACAACGCCTGTGCTTAATAAAAAAATACATTCAGGAGCACATGTTAGGAACTTTCATTCAGGAACTAAATTAAACCAAATTTGGACTCACAGAGTTCACAATTAAATTAGTTTCATGAACTTGTTGTGCTGCTGGATTGTCATTGTGATTGTGGCTGGTGTTGAGGTAGAACAGAGCAGAAGTTAGAAGACTTCCTGAGAGGGCAATGGAGGGGTGATTAAGTCCAGAACTCTATTTATGTCTGAGGTCACACAGGCAAGCCCACTGAGAGTCTGTTTCCTGGATGACATACCCATTCTTCTGTTACATCGCTCCTAAAGCACGCTGTTTGTGCTCCTCTCTTTAATGACTTTGACATTGTTTCATTGCCACCAGCAAATTTGATGGTTTCCTGCAGCAATCCGAAAGGTCACAAAGGTCAAAGAATCACTCAAACACCGAACAAAGGAGAATGTTTTGCTGACCTCATCTGGCTGGTTGATCTCTGGATCACAATGTGATCTTTTTGGTGATGTGCCAGTTTGTTCCCGTGATGCACCTCTGCTCTGTGTAAATGGCTATTATTTCTGAGCTCAGGTGGTGTGTCCAGTGTGTGTGTGTGTGTGTGTGTCAATTAGGAAGTAGGAAAGAAAAAAGGAGAAAAAAACTTTCTTGTTGGAACACAGTAACACAGTAACAATTTAACAATCTTGACAAAGTTTAGGAGGAGACCACTGACCCCTCCTCCGCTTTCTAGAAAATGATCTGTCCAACACCTCACGTCACGTGTTCCAGCGTCCAGCGTAGCGTTTAAATCAAGCATTCCGATTTTAGGACACTCATTTTGTGTCAAGTAACTTTAACACTCAAAAGAGTTAATTTCACAATGTATTGTGTATTCTATTTTTTTTTTTTTTTTTGCTGTGCGTTGGTGTTGTCTTAGTGTTATCCAGGCTTGATGGCAGGCTGAGTAAAAGCATCTATGAGCATCTGTCTCCGAAGCCCTCTGAATCCCAGATGTTTACAAACACACCCCAATCCTCCGCAGCCCTCCTGAATCCCAGATGTTTACAAACACACCCCAATCCTCCGCAGCCTCCCTCTCACTCAGAGACATGTCTGCGATGATGGTGCAAGTTGTCACAACACCAAGCTCAATGCATCTGTTTGTGAAGAAGCACACATACTGATAAGATGTATGCTTTGCCTGTGATGCAAGGCATTTTGAATGAAAGTGTCGGTCACACTCTATTTAGATGTTCCCCTATAGATTATCTGCAGATGCTCAGATTATAAACAAACTATATGTTAAAACTCTGTGAACTACAATTGATGGTTACGGTTAGGGTTAGGGGTTGGGTTTGGTTAAGGTGATGTTCAGTGAACAATTAGAAAGAATGAAGTTGAATTTCAACTAACCATCTGTAAAATGTGAAAACAGTGCATGTACTGTAAAATAAAAACAGTGCATGTACTGATCAGACAACAGCCAAAGATTCACACAGTGAGGAAAGAGGTCACAGCCTGGCGTGTTTAGCTTCAGTGATAAACTCACTTGAACACACAGAGGCGCAGCAGTAAATCATCCATCAACGCATAGTGAGAACCAAATGATTAAAACTAGCCAAGATGGCCGTCTCAGGTATCTGCTCAGCACACAGCGGCTACCTCCTGTAGCAGAGACTGAGGCGTGCTTTTGCTAATCCCTGAGTGCTTCCTTAAGCAGTCCGCTCATCTGTAGTCCAGACTAAGGATGTGACTAGACACTGCCAACATCAGCCCACAAGAGTGAAATTGCGCCATTCATCCATGAGTTTGCTACTTTCCTCTCTAGGAGTCCTCAGACACAGATGGGTGTCTGGTGGCATTGT
>NC_045172.1:21866838-21912282 GCF_900700415.2 Clupea harengus | reverse complement strand
ATGCTGTACATCTCACTTTCCTCACTCAAGATGTTTTTCTTTCCCCCTCCTTCTATCACATTTGATCGTGCCATTATAAACAGAAGAGCTGTTATAAGTCCCTTCAGCACGCAGGGAGCCTCAATCCAAAAATGGAGTTTGATGGAAGCGAAAATATAAGATGGAAAAAATGGATTTGTCAAAAAAAAAGATGAAGAAAAAATGTAAGTGGTAAAGGGAAACAGCAAAAACCTCGCCCTCACACACATACTCACACACACACAAAGAGGGAGAGAGAGAGAAACAGAGCTGTTTCAATCCCATTCATCAGACATCATTTCCTTGCTTCACTGACCCAACAAATTTGGTCGGCCCTGCCCCCCCCCCCCCCCCCCCGCGAAATGTCTGCGGGCCTCGCCGCCGTTTCTCATTCCAAGCCCCCTCCTGATCGCCAGCGGCTAATAAAACTCTATTAACCAATCAAAACTCCTTCATGGTGCTGCCGAACATCCATCTCAACACTCCAGGCGCTCCAGGTTCTCCTGCCCCCCCTCCACCCGTGGGCTTACCTGCGAAGATGTTTCACCTTTGTTCTTACACTTCACCAGAGGCAGTCGGACCAGAGCCTCTCCATTTTGGAGGACTACTCTCAGGCCCAGTGCTGAAGCCAATAACCCATTGATCAGAGCAGGAGAGGAAGAGGGTGAGGGCCAGATCAATCCACCTGATTGACATTCCTCCACTCTGGCAGATGCTCAACTGGTGGAGAAGATGCTCCATTGGTTGCTCTTGTATGTTCTTTATTAGCCAAACACAGATGAGAGACCCCCCCCCATCATCCAAAAAAGTCCAGGAGCTAGAAAAAAATAGAGAGAAAGAGAGAGAGGAAGAAAAAAGTCAGGCAGGCAAGTCCTCTCACCCAGCACAGAGCACTTCAGACTGGGTCATCACAGGAGGCGTGTGCCAAACACCGCTGTTTCTCTCCACCCTCTCCTCCTCCTCTCGTTTTCCCTCTCCTCCTCTCGTTCTCCCTCTCCTCTTCTCGTTCCCCCTCTCTCCTCACACTCTTTGCTCCCAGGCCTGAGAAAGACCATTCCATTGGTGGAGACCGGAGGGCAGTGACCTGACTCTGATTGAAAGTGACTGCAGGTTTCTTCAGGGAGGCACCGGGAGATTTGGGCTCTAATCTTCACATCTCGGCAGCAAGGACAGGGGCCTCTCTCGCCCCCCGACAGAGCTCCGGGTCACACAGGGTCACACAGGCCACTGACCTCCGCATCAACCAGCTCATTATCCGGGCACACACACACACACCACAGTACACAGGCTTTAGGATGGGCATCATTGACGCTGCTCACACACAAGTACACACACACACACACACTCTCTCTTTTTCTCTCTCACACACAAACACTCCCGCTCTCTCTCTCCCTCTCACACACAAACACTGAAAAACTGTGCTGTGCTCAGAGAGACACATCAAGAATCTGTATGCTACTTTTCATTAAGTGTAACCACTCTGTTAATGAGTTTGGGATATTGAACGGAGCTAACTACCCACGTCCCTTAGCCAGGCTGAGACATGACGAGACCTACATTCATTCGCCCTGCTGAAGCAGTCATCCAAAAACAACTTGAACTGAAAACATGTCATAAACGATTTTTTTTATAAACTAGAAAATATGCTCAAATATGCTAGATTTTCATCTGCTTGTGACCCCTGTGACGGCCCACGATCCACCACATTGGTGTTTCAAGCTCTTATCTCTAGCTATACAAACACAGTAGCACGATGCATCACTCGCCTTGTGCTACAACCCAAGTCTAGACATTCTGGTCCAACTGACGCCTGCCTTGAAAATGGCTCATCACTGTAAATACCAATCTTGCTTACAACATGCCGCACAGTCCGCAGGAGCTACAGAACACGATTGGCTTCCGTCACAAGCTTGAATTCCATCCTCACCGTGTCACAAATAGAATGTCATCAAAGGAGAAATAACCTCATCCCAAATCATTAATACAAACCGTTTGTTTATTTATTTATTTGTTTATTTTATTGTCCCTTTCCGGTAAGTCGCTGTGTATTTCTGTGTATTTCCTGCTCTGCTGTAGGCCTGGCACTTCTCCCAGAGGCCTCGTCTCCAGGCGGCTGAGGAGGTCCTGTAAGGAAGGCGAGGCGCGGTGCGACGCGGCCCGGCCCGGTGTCAGGTGTCTCTGGAGGTAATGGCGACGCTGGGACGGTGACCCTGGCCACCGAATCCCCTTCTGAGGACAGACTTGCTGTCTCACTCTCTTCTCGCTGGAGATTAGGTTTCAGCTCCACCTTACAGCTACATAGCATAGGGAGGAAGAATGGTGTGTGTGTGTGTGTGTGTGTGTGTGTGTGTGTGTGTGTTTGGGTGTGTGTGTGTGTGTGTGTGTGAGTGTGTGTGTGTGTGTGTGTGTGTGTGTGTGTGTGTGTGTGTGTGTATGTCAGTGTTTGTGTGTGTGTGTGTGTGTGTGTGTGTGTGTATGTGTGTGTATTTACAGTTTGTGTGTTATGTAGTGCTTGGAAAGGATATAGATGTGCTAAAAAGATAAAAACAAGACAGCAGAGAGAAAGTTTAAAAAAAGGGAAACAATTATCAAACATCTCATCTCTATGTGTATATACAGTATATGTGTTCATCTTACAGCATGGTTTCTCGTCAGCAATGCAGGTGGATCTGATAGCCGCTTTCTTAAACAATCGCGTCAGCTACTTACCATACCATACCAGACCTGCCATGCACTGCACATGACTGATTGAGACGCTTTGCCTAACTGTAAGGCACTCAGGCAAACGATGCACATGGTAATTTGCCCATATTTCCCCCGCAGTTTTCAGCTCTTGGAGGAGCAGTGCATCATTAAAGGAATGATTGTCATGAAGCTGAAAGTTGTTTATGTGTGTGTGTGTGTGTGTGTGTGTGTGAGTGTCTGCTTGTTCAGTCAACAGGCATGAAATCCACAAAAAAACTGTGAGACATTATGGCCTGAATAGAGTCTTAAATCTCTTAGTGTAATAGTGTAAAGTCTAATAGCCCTAGATCGTATACATGCCCATAGGGACATTCTGTTAACATGAGCCGTTTCTCTTTTTTGTTCTCAGCTCTCTGGGTGGGTAAACCTGGAAAGCTGGTTTGAATCTGAATCTGATCTCCATACACCTAAGACAGGTTGATGACTCATTGCATTACATTGTAACTATACAATCAGTTGTCTGTGCCATAACGCACTCTAACCCAGTCCTAAACCGAGTGAATTTAAGTGTAATGTAGATAGATAGATGGATAGATGGATACTTTATTTATCCTGAGGGAAATTTAGGAAGTGTATAAATCTTTTGCTCATTGTTACTCATGGAGTATGACTATGCACTAATCATAGTAGCAGTTGTGGTGTATTCAGTACAGATATGGGAATTAAAGTGTGAGCGCTCAGACACGCTGGTCTAGCTCGAGGCTGATGCCCTTTCCGTGAGGCTCTGTCCCTCACAAATGTTAATTGGGTGTCGGCAAAGGTCTGGTTTGTTTGGGGTTGGCTGTTTTTTTTTTTCTCTCGCTAATCTCAGTTTCCTTCCTTGCTTTGCACAGACCACTACAGACTTTAACATGCATCATTCCAATGGGCATTTTAACAGTAGAACACCAGAGACACAACACCATGAGAGACAACACCAGGGAGACAACACCATGAGACAACACCAGAGACACAACACCAGAGAGACAACACCAGAGAGACAACGCCAGCAGAAATACAAGACTTATAAACATTAACATTTTTGTTTGCTGGAACAAAATGATCAAACTGAAGGTTGAATGGCATCCCTTGGTGTAAGTTTGTTCAGTCTCAAAATGACTATTTCTTTTTTTTGTGTGTGGATACAACTGAAGGTTGGCAATGGATAGGCAGCATCTGCTCTGCTCTGCGTTCGTGGAGGTAGCAGGAGCGTCACTGAGCGAAGCTGTGAAATGGCTGTGGTGTACGGCACATTGTTCATGATTAACAGGGTGTGGTTCCCACTGGGCTGAGACACATGGGTTTTTTTATTCTCTCCCTTTTCTCTTCAGACGAGGAAGCTTTAATTCCATAATCACCCAAGCCAAATTCATTTTCAAATAATATTTCTTCTGTTCGAGAGAGTGATTTCACAATTTACATAATAACCAGAGCATTATCACTCTCGGTCTCCAAAACGCTAGACTCGGACGGCTCTTGGCATCTCACCTGTCCTTGGTACCCGAGGACGCCTGATCTCACCTGTCCTTGTTACCCGAGGACGCCTGATCTCGTCTCTCCTTGTTACCCGAGGACGCCTGATCTCATCTCTCCTTGTTACCCGAGGATGCCTGAGGTCCTGTTTATTTTTCTGTTACAAAACCATTTTTATCGAGGTTAACTCTCCACACAGTGGATAAAAAAGGAGATTATTGTATGCTGATGAGAAGCAAACAAACTGAATGAAGAGTTTCAACAGATTTGGATAAACCGCCGCTTATCGAGCTGACAAACAAAAGAAGTGGATAAAGACATTGTGGTGGTGAAAATGGCGCTGTATTAAAATACATGAAACTGACTGGCAGACTCAAACAGAGTGATTCCTTATTAACAGATCCCTCATTGAGTACGATTGGTGGGTCTGTGCCAGATCATAACTAGATCAAGACAGTCTTGTCCAATAGTGAACTACTATGCAGCAGACTATTAGCCTTGGTTTGTGATTATGAAGAGACACTTACTGTAGCATTTGACCGTTTAAATGACTTCCAACGATCGCATCAAAGCTGTTGCCACTGAGTCGCTGGTCACTCGCTAAACATGCTTCTGCGTGTGATTGGCCCTTGATTGAGATCTCTCTCACACACACACACACACACACACACACACACACACACACACCAGAGGAGTCTCTCTAATGAAGACACTGCTCCGAGCGTGTAGCACTGCTCCTTCCCCCACTGTGCGGTTTGCAAGGAAAAGACGGCATGAGAGGAGTTAACAATCACAGGCACTCGGAGAAATATGCTCGTGAAAAAAACAAATGACGCAAACAATACAAACAGGCAAGTGTTTGTAAACAAGTTTGCAAAGGCAATTCCCAGTAGGGCCCCAATCTGAAGAACCAGGCATTATTTTATTTTATTTATTTATTCATTTTTTGTTTGATCTGAATCCTTTCATTTCCTCTCTGTCTTCCGATGTCCTTTGCCTTCCATCAAGCGGGATCCGTAATGGCTGAAGAGAATGGGATCGCTCCTTTAAAGTGGAATAAGAAGTGCCTGAGCACAGCCCTAATGTAGGTCAACCGAAAAAAAAAATGTGTTTAGGCACAGTCTCTGTTTTCAGAGCATAATTGGACCTAGTTATGAGAAGATTAATAATTCAGCGAAGACTGTTGAATTATTGATAGACATAAATGCAGCGACTTCGTCAAAAAAAGAAAGAAATGAAGAGAAAAAAAATGCACTTGACTTTTAGATATCTTGCAACGGTGACGAGACGTTTCACCTCGAGCCGTGGGCTCAGTCCTCTGCGTCTCTGTTCGCCCTTGTCGGTCGGGCAGGCTTTAAAACGGCAGACAGCACACTGAAGAGGCAGGGCGTCAGGTGTCAGGGATCACAATGCAAATTACGCCATTTGAATGCGGGCTTTGATATTTACATTTTCAAAGGGACATGTCCATCAAGTGTCACCCTGTTAAGCTTGGCTGTTTCATCGAAACTACCTGCACACAAACCACACAAACACACTATAGCCTCCATCAAAAACAAACACACACATATACACAAACACACGCACACACAGACACACACAGACGCACACACAGGGTTGACCTTGAGGGGGGAAAGATGAACACAGTGTCAGACATGCATTATTCAATTAATTTACCTCCTCGTCAGTTAACATGTTATTCATCAGTCCTCCGGCCCACAATGCTCGACTCTGACTGTCACTCGCTCTCCGGTGACGTTCTCTGGGAATGTGGACGGATCAGAACTCCAGAGAGCTGACAGGTAACCATAGTGACGTGAGTCGTGTGGTTTTCTTCTCATGGTATAACGGGGTGTCAGCCATAGTGCCCAGAACCACGTGTGACGCGACGGTGTTGTGTTGTGACGTGACAGACCCAGGACAGGCCCACTCTGCAACTCCGGTCAGTGCCAGCGCGTGTGTGTGTGTGTGTGTGTGACGCCCTTCTCCCGCCATGTGCTGGTCTCGTGATTTGGAATCAAACACATTTTGAATGGGCAATGGGAAAAAGAACACCACGGCGTTCAACAAAGACAAACAGTTGTCTTGGAAGGTAAATTCTTCTTCCTCACACACACACACACACACACACACACACACACACACACACACACACACACACACTCCCCACAAGACAGCTCTTTGGTCCTGAGGCTCTGTACCCCTTTTCTTTATGAATAATCATGATATGCAAAGATAGAAGTTAGCCTCTTTTTCCCTGCTACGTGGGTTTTAATCATACCTTGAAGATATTGCCTCCGCTAAAATGCTTTACTGTTCTTGACCTATGGATGGTGTGAGGTAATCAGCAGACGAGTGTAGAGGAGTACAGTGAAGCCCTAAATTATGGGCGAAGTTTAGCACTGTGCTCGAGGAGAGCATATGCTACCGCCCTGCTTAATATTCATGCAAACATTGGCGCAGGGAAGCAATTATTGCCAGGCCTGGTAAAGGTTCAGCTTTAGACGTATGGCAGTGACCTTCAGCTACGCCTCTCGTAGCTCATTTGCTATTTAAATGCATCCATTTATCAACGTGGCACCATCGTCTCACTGTCACAGCCACTGTCACAGGTGTGTTTGTGTGTGTGTGTGTGAGTGTGTGTGTGTGTGTGTGTGTGTGTGTGATAAGAGAAGGGAAAAGAGAGCACATCTCCAGAGTTCAAATTCAGTTCTTACCCCTCATCTGTGTGTGTGTGTGTGTGTGTGTGTGTCTGTCTCTGAGACAAACAAATAAAAACACAAACACTCACACTAACTAACAGTGTTACAATGAAAGTGTAAAAAAGGGAGAAGGTGACAACCTGTCACAAGGTGTTTGTGTGTGTGTGTGCGTGCGTGCGTGCGTGTGTGTGTGTAGGTGTGAGTTTGTGTTACAGCAACCTCACACAAACTAATACGAGGCAAGAAGGACCCATTAAATGAGACGGAGAGGACAGCGGACAGACCTGGCAAAGAGTGGCAGAGATTCCCGTGTCTCACGCGCTCAATTTCCCTCCTGTCCATAAAATGGATCAATCATCGCAACAACCTCCTTGGCCCATGTTTGTCTCTGCAAACAAGAGGAACAATTTATGGTGTGTGCCACTTTAGGTGAGGCTCCGTGGAGTGCCTGACATAAATAAGAATAAGTGATGGCCGTCTCTGGGCATAAAAGACTGCTGCGATTCAGGTTTTGCTGAAAACCGTACGGGTGACACATTTTCTCTTCAGTCCCTGCGTGCAGGAAGTGCTTCATTTAGAGAGTAGAAAAAGCTGATTTCAAACCATTTCTGCTTCACAGCCTGAATATTGAGATCAATTCAATCACTTGGAACTCCGAATGCTATGTAATGTATAACAACGGTGAAAATGATAAATGGTGAATTATTGTGAAATTGCTATGTAGCAAATGAAACAGCTGCTGCAGACTTCCGAAGTTGGAACAAGAACACGTCAACTTTGTGAATAACTCAATAAACTGACTTTGAACTTGACTTTTGTAAATGCTCTCTCTCTCTCTCTCTCTCTCTCTCTCTCTTTCTTTCTTTTCTCTTTTTCTCCAGCAGAGACCTCAAGGTGACGGTGCCAATATAGCATGGGCCAAAAGCTCCCCCGTCCCTTTCTTCCATAACAGGTCTGTTGCCATTAATGCCCAAATGCGGTCTGACCAATGCAATCCATCACCCAGACATCTGGGCCTATGACCTAGGGGACGCCGCTCGGAGCTTTGGACCCATTTCAGAAACGCGGGCCTCATCCGAGCCAGGCTTTCTAGTCTCCGAGGCTCCCGTCGCTGTTTCAGCCAAGGTCACAGGCCTGAAGTTTGGCCACAGGCTCCACTGTAAAGGTCTCAGTGGTCAGGCAGTGAGATTTACATGGAGAGGTAATTACAGAGGCTTTAAGGCCAGCCTGGGCCTCCAGTGCTGTTTTCTTCATCTCCAGGTTCATCGCCAGATCAATAATGGATCTACATCTATCAGTACCAGCACTGGATTCTAACCGAAATTCGTATGAAGATTGGTGTAATATGGTAGTATTATACAAAGCTTATATCTAGAGAGATGAATGTAGCTACAAGCAACCTTGTATGATGTACATACCGCTTGGCTGCAGAAGAATATCCCTTGTTTTAATAGTCAACTTATGAAACATTACAAGCATGAGAGTGTTAACTTGTGCAACGGTAGACTCATCCTGGTCGGGTAGAGCAACAAAGACTTTTGATTCATATTTTGATCCCCTCAGAAGATATTGATTTTGTATGACCTTCACCTTTAGGTGTGCCATTGTGCAGAGCACTTTGCTTTCCTGCCTCCCAGTGCACGTTATTGCATATAGCAAGTATACTGTTACCGATATTGTTATCGATATTAAATTATCCATATTCCTATCAGATATAAAGAGTTTCCTTTTCTTTGCAATTGCTCTGCACTTAAAAATATGATCTCAACCCGATTAGATTCAAATATGATCTAAACCAGATTGGATTGCATCTGAGAGAGAGGATCTAGTCTAAATTATGCATATTTCTGCCAAGGTCCTCCATAACATGTTCCCGTTTCAGAGTTGAAAAAATACTGTTTCTTTTGAACACACAAATAAGAATTGTAGAGCCCTTCCCATACTATCTATTTATCTATCTATACTGTCAGCTTTGCAGCAGTCAGCTATACAGTCCTTCTGCATACTTGAGAACAGATTTCCACAGAAATGAATGAATCTTAACTTCAAATCATCAAAAGACACAAGTGCAACTACACTTACTACCTTTCCACCCTGGTCAGTTCAGGCTACACCGTTTTTTTTTTTAACTTCCTGAACTGCTTCCATTCCTAGAAATGGTATTAGATGAAATAGGCTTTTTAAATCTACAAATATTCAAGCATCCCCAAACCACAGATTTTAGCCGGAATTCATTTGCCTTTATTTGCATCCTCTCTGCTTTAAGTACTTTTTTCACAGGATGGTGGTGAACACAGAGATCCAACTCCAAAAGGAATGTGTGATTGTCGCAGACCTCAGAAATAGCACACACACACACACACACACACACACACACACACACACACACACACACACACACACACACACACACACACACACACACACACACACACACACACAGTCTTTCAGCTCTCTACAGTCCTCTGCAATAGCTTTTTTTTATCCCCCCTTTTTTTTTCTCTCTTTATTCCTTTCCCCGTTTTTTTTTTTTTTTTTTTTCTCCTCTTTTGCTGTGCTGCACTATTGCTGATTGATGAGAGCACACGATTGGAACCATCCATCACGTCGTGCCCAGGTGAGTTGTCTGGTTGCTGGAAGGACTAGCCATTCACATAAGGCCCGGCGTTTAAAATAAGGTGGGGAAAAAAAAGAAAAAAAAAAGAAAGCTTGATTGAACATTGGAGGAAGCAAAGTGTCAAACTGTTTGTCTCCTGCCCACACGCTCCGCGATGCTGCCATAGTAACGGTGGAAGTCGTAGATGGAAGATGAAAAGTGTGAGGAAGAGGATGAAGAAGAGGGATAAGGGCCAAAGCACAATCATCCTTCGTCCTCCTCCCTTCCTCCGTGTAATCTTCCATTGATGACGGCCAATCACACGACTCCCAGCCCTGACATGTATCCCTGCCAGGAGTCACGAGGATGAGTTTCAAAGCAATCGCCTCCTCAAGACTTTCAGACAAGGGGGGGGGGGATCGGATTTCATAGCTTCAGAGAGATCACTGAAGTGCTATTTTAAAATCTCAACGTGGATCTCAAAGAGTTATGATAGTTAGTGATAATAAGGTTCTCTAAATAAGAACAAATCACCTTGATAATACTCTATACTTAGTTATGTTTATTGAATTACTGTTTTACGTCAAACGTGAACTTCCACGTGGGAAAACACCAACAATCATGACCGTGGCACGTTAGAGATGTGGACTAAATCATGAAAAAGGACACATGTTCAGTTCATGTGTCAGTAGTGGTGTCAGGGAGGTTGTTGACTTTAGAAACAAAAGGCCAACAGTATCCTAACTAGGAAAGGGAAGGATATTGATTCTGAAATGAAAGGCCAATAGTATTTCATGAAAAAAGGAGACACGTTCATATGTGTCAGCAGTTTGTCAGCGAGATTGTTGACTGTAGAACCAAAGGGCACCAGGTTTCCCCTGATAAAATACGAAGCTGTGATCCGTCTGCTGGAGGACTCCAGAGGAGACCACAGTCGGCCCCCTTCTATATCACGGACCCCCTCCGCTGGTGTCTCCCGGGAGAGCTTGGTGGTTTCTGGAGTGATGAATTGCCATCTCTGCTATCTCTTCCCCCCCCTCCGCGCGCACCCTCCCTCACCCCTCTCTCTCACATGGCGAATATCATTTCTCAGTCAAACTGTTGGCAGACGCCTGTCTCTCCGCGCCTTATACCCCGGGTTGCTGCTGACATCCGGGGGCGAGAGAGACATGGGAGTGTGCAGGGAGAAGAGGCCACCGGTCAATAAATGAATCTGTCATTTTCTGGCTTCTCTTGTCAGCCCGGCCATAATGAATATTTAGAGGGAGGCAGCCCCACTTCAAGACCATGAATCGTGCACACGCTTGTCTCGAGTGTCTGCAGGGACGTGCTGTTCATCGCTACCACCACACAGGACCAAAACATCGATAGAGCGTAGGGTGGGGTGGGGGGAGTGTTTATACATCTCAAGCCTGGAGTGGAGAGAATTTTACATGGACACCCAAGGGCCTCAAAGCAGCAAGCTAACAGAAGTGTTGAGAAGGCTCAACATTGCAGAACATTGTTCTCATTGTACACAAAGAGTACACAAAAAAATGGAAGACGCAAATTGTAACTGTCAAACTCAACTTATTTGAGATATGTACACATAGACAAACAGTAGAAAGGGTAGTTGAAATGCAAAAATGAACCTTGCCTGCTCATAGCCTGAATGCTGTGCCAGGATCTACTCTTTGAACTGGTTGTTGATCCGCTCTGGATCCATAGCAACCATCCCAGTTTATCAGGCTCCTGGTCCAGTGGGTCTGAGCAGCTATTTTACCGTCTGTGTGTGTGTGTGTGTGTGTGTGTGTGTGTGTGTGTGTGTGTGTGTGTGTGTGTGTGTGTGGGTGTGTGTGTGTGTGTGGTATCCAAGCAGGAGGATTTGTTAGCGCTCCCCGTGCTGCTGGCCGGCCGGCCCGGTTTTTCCCCACCTCCTCTCCAACCTTCCCTTTGCCTTTGCCTGGGGGCCTCCTCAAGCTTCTCTACACACACACACACACACACACACCTGGGGGCCTCCTCAAGCTTCTCTTGGTGTAAGTGATGACCTGGGAAAATTAATCCTGCTATCCTTCCTATTCCCGGGCTTTGCCTTCTGAGAATAACTCGACAACAGGGACTGGTGGAAGGACCTGCATATGCATGATGGCAAAATGGAGTGAGAGTGGTCCTTCCAGGACAAAAGAGCTCTTATAAGTGTTTAGATCTGTGACCGTGCTCTGTTTAGATCTGTGACCACTCTCCTGCTTTCTGAGTCTCTTTATCATATGCCCAAGCAGTTCAAGGATAATCTGACACTGCCTCATAATATTTAGCAATACCGTCTCATTTCTACTTGGAAGGAGAGATGTCTTTTTCTATTGCTTTTTCTATTGCTATTCTATTCTTGAGACATAGAATACAGGCCATCTATCCTTGAGAAGATAATCTGACAGGGTGTCCTTCCAGCAGACTGATGTTACTTGATCTGCGGATAACCACAAGAAAGGTCCTGAAAATCCTCTAGTATCAAACATCAATAAGCAATATTTTTTACAGTTACTTCAAAGGCTGTATTGTCTGACACAATGCTACGGTTACTTTTCTATGGAGTCACTGAGAGGGGTGAAATAAATCAATTTGGTTTTGTGAAACAAAACCAGCTTACATCCATTGTTAAAGTTAAATAAAACGATTAACTTTTTCCACAACATGTATTGTTTGACTATTGTCTATTGTTCTCACTGCAGATATCCACAACTCCATGAGAGAGACAACCCTTCAGAAGGCACTTTGTCAGATTGAACCTTCCTTTGAGCTTTCTCCATGCTTTTCCATACATATGAAACTTTGAAAACTTGCCGCAGAGATATGCAACCGAGACACAAACACAATATGTGACTCACGGCAACAAAGACGAGAGAGAAATAGGGCATTTTTTTTACATTATATAAGTGAATCGTTGCTTAGAGCTGCTATTGTAATTCAAATATTTACATGTCATTACGAATCACGACGGTGATATGCAGCAATGGAGAATGCATAAACCTACTACTTATTGCATTAGCGGAGCGGCCTTGGCTTTGTACTGTAAAATGGGCATAAATATTCAGCATGGATAAGAAGCCACAGGAGAGGATGAAGAGAAGAGAAGAGAAGAGAAGAGAGGAGAGGAGAGGAGAGGAGCAGAGCAGTGCAATAGTCTGCAATCAATTCCTTCCACAATCCCCCTGCACTGCGCCCGCCGCTCCTGGAGGTGTTAGTGTCGCTACCCTACGGCTGTTCGCTTACTCACGGAGGGAATCCACAACTTCAGGACAGAACTTTTAATTGATGTTAGACGTACCAGACACCTTCCCTTGCAAAAACAGCAGTGTATCATGTGGATATTTAGTCTTTGTCTGTAATAGACACTCTAAAACAAACACACATACACACACACACACACACACACATACTGGAACTAACATGTCTGCTCATACACACAAACACCCACACACACGCACGCACAATCTTGCAATTATTTGTAAAAATGTAAATAAACCACACACCTGCACAAAGTGTACCCTCTCTGTCATGCATGCATCTTGTCCCCCCCCCCCACACACACACACACACACACCCACACACACACACGTCAACCAGGTCAATAACATAGCTAAATATATTTGCAACAATGCCAAGGTCTTCACTGATTACCTGTTTAAATCCTGAAGCCCAGGCCATTATGAGATTTGATGAAACGTGTGAGGAGCAGTCATTAGTTTATTGTCACTCTTTTAATCTGTGCGTGCCAGTGGGGTGGCATTTCAGCCACACGTCAGCCACACGTCAGCCACACGTCAGCCCCCTGCCTCTTATCTCCTGAGGGATGACAGGCCAGGCTCACGCCTTCAGCTCCACATCAATAGAAAACTGGAGGCCCGCGCGGGCTATTTTAATTGAGGGTTCAATCATCCGAACCTGCAGAGTGAATGCAGGTATTCAGATGCAGAAAGAGGTGTCATGTTCTGTGCTTTCTAGATTAAAGTGTAAAACAATCAAACGAATAAACACAAATAAATAAAATGAAATAAATAAAATGATATGCAGATTTAGCATCATGCCTTTTTTTTCTTGGCATAATTTCTGCGTGTTTTCTCATTGCTTGTGATTGAGTCTTAATTTCTGTGTAATTACTTTTAAAAAAAAAAATGATTTACGGGGAAAAAAAGAAGAAAAACAGCTTCTCAATAATTTCGCAGTCACCAAATAATAAACAGACTACAGAGGTCAGTAGATGAGTCTAGCGTTTGTTTCCCAAATGCCAGCAGTGTCCTCTGGGCCACACTGAGAATATTTCTCCAGACGAAGTCCAAGTATATTATCCTATTTGTCTTGGTCATATTTCTGATAAACACGTATTTTGGGACTAATGCATGACATTCTGATATATTCCCAGACATTAGCATGGCATTTTCTATGACCACACTGCATATCAGCTTTCCATTGACCTTTCCAATCCCCCTAGACTAGGTGCTCTCAACAGACTGATAAGCATCGTAGCTGACAGAAATATCCACCATCAGATAAGACCCCCCACATACACACTCCAGTCAACAGAAAAACAGAAACTCTACACATCAGACTCGCGCTGCACACTGTATCAGCGATGTCACCCTATCTGCACAAACAAACACAGACACAGACACACACACACACACACAAACACACACACACACACACCCACGCACGCACGCAATAAGTGCCAGGGAGAAAGATATGTCTGATTGTGATCATGTCAGAGGTCAAGGCAGAGCCTTGAAGCAAAGAGAGATGATATTTGATATTTGGATATAAATGAAATTTTCCAGATCAAAGATGGGAACTGTCATTCGCGATCATCGTTTTTGTTAATGCACGCTTACTACAGAGTGTGTATTTCATTTGGATTCCTTTCCCAGTCGACATCCTCTTGCCAGATTGTAAAAACCATCAGACCTTTTGATCAAGATGAAGTCGGAGAGGCCCCCCACACTCACTCTGGTGGCGTGCCGCTGATGCCTAGTTTCAGCCCTTTATTGACATCACTTCCTTTCAAACATGTAATTTCCTGTGAACATAAAAAAGAGCAGGATAGATACTCCAAACCCCACGTCTCTTTCACACAGATACTAATAAAACACAGGATTAAAAATGCCAGATGTAGCCAACGGCCTATTTTCAGCCTAAGACCCTTCCACAGATGGGGAGGTGGTCAAACTAGGGAAGTCCACATGGCACGTCATTAAATATATGATCGTTCTATAAACGTCCCATATGTTCAGTAACTGTATGATGATTAAAGTAGTGGTTAAGACGATATCTTCACGCCTGTCCTCGAAGATGGATTCGGAGGAGTGGAGCTCACTTTCAGGACACAACTTACCCCAAATTTGACCTTTGTCAGGTTTTTGACCTTTGTCAGGTTTTTAATGGCACACATGACACACTGGAACAAACACGTGCATATATGGAGGCGACACAGGACACACACAACACACACACACACACACACGCAGGTAGGCCACCTCCTCTGAGATCTGGAGATGGCCCAGTCCAACGGTAGCTTCTCTGATTCATACACAGATGAACTCTGAACCACAGTGAGCACTGCCAAGGTAGGATGGCTCCACAGGAAGACAGACCACATAAAGGCTAACACAGGTTGCTTGTCTTCCATGTAGAGTTTAACTGTAGTGCTGCACTGTGGTATCTTGTGCCATGGTCTCTGTGGTATTGTAGAGCTGTGGTCGAGGGTTATTCTATGTAAATGATGTATGAAAGTCTGCTGAGTCAGATGCACCACAGAAGAAGAGAGAGATGGGAGTCTCAGGAGTCGTCATGTGACTCCTGAAGCTAAGAATCACTTTAGACCAAAGCATTTATTTTTCATGTTCTCTGGTGACAAAAGCCAAAACCCGCCTTCATGCTTCATTTAGTTTCATTACCATTTTCCAATTGCCTCCGCCCGCTTGTTCCCCGGCTGCACTTTAATCTCTCCCAGCGCACAATCAATTTCAGACAGTCCTGTCTGGATGGATGTCTGTTTATCCAGGGTTGGTGAGAGCATGATGTGTGTGTGTGTGTGTGTGTGTGTGTGTGTGTGTGTGTGTTTATCTAGGGATGGTGAGAGCATGATGTGTGTGTGTGTGTGTGTGTGTGTGTGTGTGTGTGTGTGTGTGTGTGTGTGTGTGTGTGTGTGTGTGTGTGTTTATCTAGGGATGGTGAGAGCATGATGGAGGAGAGGCCCAAGGGACGGACCAGCATCGCTCAATGGAATGATGACACCAGTCAGATATGCTTCCAAACAGACACATGGATGTGTGTGTGTGTGTGTGTGTGTGTGTGTGTGTGTGTGTGTGTGTGTGTTTGTGAGAGAGTATGTATGGGTGGACATGTGCATGTCGGCCACTTCGATCTGTTGTTTTTTTTTTAGCTTGTGTGTATGTGTGTGTGTGTGTGTGTGTGCGCGCACCATTTTAAATGAAAAGTTCCATTCAATTTCAGACTTCCATGTCTTAATCCTAGATCCTTAATCTTCAGGTTTGAAAACTGTAGACAATTTAGTTGTAAAATGTATTTCATCAACACCCATTTAAAAACTAATAATTATGTTTAAAATGATACTTTAAAGTAACAGTGTGTAGCAATTGTACTTCAGGGTTAGGGTTAAGATTAGCAATTTTACCTTAAAATAACAGCTTAAAAAAATGTTGCCGCTACAATGACGTTTAATATGGAGAATGGCCTCTGTGCCATTGCCATACCAGGGTCCGCAGGCATATTACTGCGCTATGTAGGTTTCTGGAAGCCGCCCGGGTAAGTAACTTATTTGCCGTCTTGCTTTGTCTTGTGTTGCACTTGCTTGATGTTTGACTGTGTTAGGAAAGTTGTTGACACACTAGTTGGTCATAGTGTCAAAGTGATCAAATTTCAACAGGTTTCGCTAGGTTTAGCCGCTAGCATCTCGTTAGCGATTAGCAATTCCTCCGTTGTGCTGCTTTAAAATCTGGTTAATGCGATACTTTTCTCGGATGGCTCAACTTGCCCCCTTCATATTTTGTCTTCTATTTGAGCTAGGCCCACTGCTCGGGTTTCAGTTGATGGTACACATCCTAAACTTGTGTTGGAGGCATTCGTTTTTATTCCTGTCTCATATCGGCTTGGCTATAGGCCGACTGAGGCAAAACCCAGCTCATCTTGCCCCGCTGTCCTCCACATCGGCTTTACTGCCTTCTGTGTGCATGTATCAGGGTATGTGATGACTTGCATTTGCATTTATTTTAATGTATACATGTGTGTGTACATGTACAGTATGCATATTTCTATATGTGTGCATGTGTGGTGTGTGTGTGTGTGTGTGTGTATGTGTGTGTAAAGAAATGTGTGTGTGTGTGTGTGTATTTGTTCCTGTCCATGTGCTTCACTGCCTTCTGTGTGCATTTATCAGGGTATGTGATGACATGGATTTACAGTGGTGTGTGTGTGAACCAGTCCACATGAGGATATTTCAGTGGTGTGTGTGTGAACCAGTCCACATGAGGTCTGTGTGTGTGTGTGTGTGTGTGTGTGTGTGTGTGTGTGTGTGAACCAGTCCACATGAGGATATTTCTGTTTTCCTTCTCCTAAACGCTCAACCAGCCCTCCCCCTTCCTCCCCATAATATCATGCCACATTTGTTTTGTGACCCATGCCCACCGATCAGGCCTGACAGGTCTGTGTGTGTGTGTGTGTGTGTGTGTGTGCGTGTGTGTGTGCGTGTGTGATGACCTGCGCCTACAGACAGGCCAGACAGGTGTGTGCGTCTGCAAGCATCTCTTACGAATGTTAATGGGTCACCTGAACTCTCTCCAGCTTTATCTCTCGACAGGACACCACTGGGCTTTATCAAATATGCTTTCAAACAGAGACATATATGTGTGTGTGTGTTTGTGTGTGTGATGGCAGTGATGGATTAAACCGTGAGGCCTAATCCATAAAAAAAAAAAAATACCTTCAATTTACTACTACTACTACTACTACAACTACTGTAACTTAACTTAATAGACAAACCAAGGTATTACTGACTAAAACAAATAATGTTATCAAGGTACTAAATAAAGGTTAGTCTCAGAGTCTCAGAGTTACCTAGCTAGCCCACTACTTAAACTTCATTAGAGTTAGCTGCTAGCGATAGTTAATGTTATTACAGGTTAGTTCAAACAGTGACCAACTACAATATGGGCACAATAAATTGTATGACCTAAGTTACAGAAACAAACCCTTAAGCACTTCACAAAAAAACATCAACACTGACCGATTTCATAGTCTTATTGGACGTGTCACTCGTAGCCTCCTTAACTTCAGCAGATTTTCAGACGATGATGTTGACGATCGATAATACTAAAGATTCCAAAAATAGCTGAAACAGTTAATCTGCAGTTGATTGGTCCGCAGTTTAAGTTGGTTGTGTCTTGTGTTTTAGGATGAGTTGATAGGGTTTGCGCTCTTTGATTTGGAACCTGTACAATCTCCCCGCCTCAATTATAGTCGTGTCCCCTTCAGTGGTTATTTTAATATATCAAATGTATCTCTCCACTTTTATATTCTACATACTGTAAACCCTTCTGCCATGCATGGGACGATATTAAGAATGATTAATGATTCCATAATACATCACTGATTTTCTCTGGCAACGCGCTGCTTTTAAAAAAAAAAAATGTATGTCTGCCATTACTGTTGTAAACGACGCTACACATCCAGATGTCGGACATTGTCCCTTCAAATCAGTGGGCGTGACTAAATCGATTCTGGTGAGAGGTCAATTGGGGGGGGGGGGGGGGGGGGGGGGTTCAAATCACACACACATGCACACACACATCATAGTTGAGTTGCTACGCTAGGACCCAAGCATGCGACACAATCACTAAGCCGTTAATTTGACCAAACCATACCACCAGGGAGTATCCATTTTTCCGTTCTTTATGTAAACAAATACGGATTGTTTTTGTTGTATGATATTTTTTCTGAGGTGATGGGATATGTTACAGGGGCGATTTTTCATTCTTTGTTTTCTAACCTGCCTGGGTGGAATAGGGATCACCACATGTTCTCCTCCCTTCCTATGCATGCTCTCTTGCTCTCTCTTTTTCTCTCAAACACACACACACACACACACACACACACACACACACACACACACACACTCGCTTACACATTGCTATCAGCTCCTGTCTAAAAGAGCCTCCGTCAGCGCAGAGCAAAATTGGGAAGCATATGAGACCATCCTTTTTCATTTCTGTGATAAAATTGAAGCTGGATTTGTGCGAGTGTGTCCTCCGGGGCTCCGGAGAATGAGCCGGCCAAGAGTGATCATCTGCTCTGAGGCAAGAGACAGCTGGAGCATCCAGATGCCAAACTGCAGCCTAATCGCAGAATGATCTCATTTGAACCGCGGATCAATCAATCTGCCTTCCGATACAGTCAAACGCTGCCACTTCGCCACTCCGCTGGATATTAGAAGCAGGAGGACTATATGACTGGGCAGGTCCGAGGCCTGTTTCTCACCCCTGAGTAAATGAATCTGTCACTATAGTGAAAACGATCGGATCAAGTCACGGCTTTGCGTAGTTTGCGTGAAGTTATTTTGTGGCTCGCGTGGTAACGTTAGAGGGTAACTCATTATAACATAACACTAGAAAGCACTAATGCCTTACACAACTTACGCTGCAGTGCTAACCAACCCTTCAAACGGAAGCCGGCTCAATTGCTATTGCTGGAAGCCTTCTGCCTGCATGATGGCTCTGTGATTATGACGGACAATTCACAAATATCGCTCTAGTGGTCTGGCGGGTCAGACAAAGAGCTCATCCATTCAAACAAAGTGTGAGTCTGTGTGTCCAGTGCGAGTGGCCAGCTGCCCGAGCTGGGGTGGATCCAGAGATACGTCTGCTTTGATTATTCAGAGTTTGATGAGTTGGCAAGGCCTCGGCTGCAAATATGCGATTCAATTTTCGCAATCGGTGCTATCCAGTGGGGGGCTCTCGGACTGGAGTGACATTTTGCCAGCACACCGCCTTATAGCAAAAGGATATAATAGTCCCCAGCTGTGGTCTAGACTATCTCGAGACCCTTTCATTTTAAAACTGAATTTTTTGCCAGGAGCTCAGTACGGGGTAAATACATTACGCCTAGATTAACAGGTGTGTGTTTAATTTCAATGACAGTCTAAAAGTTTTGGGAGTTAGGTGTGGTGGATTTGAATACATTTCGTTGTGGCTGTATTGCATGTGAGGGTGTTGTTGTTCACTCCGTGGCCTCCCCCCCCCATTATCTTCTGAGATTTAAACATAGCCTTTGATCCTGTGAAGGTGAGCGCCCAGCTGGGGTCCTTATGGCGTGTGTACGCCTGTCGCTGGCCAGCGAGGAATCATTCCACAGACGTCAGAGCCCAGATTTACTAACACCTGTTCAGTAAGTCTGCCCAGCTGCGAGCAAAATAACCCTCCTCCTCCTCTGAGGAAGCTCCGGGCCTCAGCAAGAGACCAGCAGCACAGGGAGCCATCTTGTGCAAGATGAGGATCTTTCAATATGAAATACCTCAGGCTATTCAGCTGAAACGTACAGTTGAACTTTAGAAATTAGCTGTAAGGGAAGTTAATGAGATGACTATAAGAGATATGCTCAATTGAACCAGAATTCCATTCGACGCGTCCAAGGCTTTTGTTTAATGTCCAGGTTTTTGGGAGATGACCGAATTATAATACCTCCCAGCCAGAATGGCCTCGCAATCAGAAGAGGGCCTCGTTGATTAAACGTCACATAAACTTCCACTTTGGGTGAGGGGTTTGGTAATAAGCACGCAAACCCTCCTTCGGTGCTGTCCATTTGCCTGACGAATGGTAATTACAACAGGACGGAGGTAGATGCAAACAGCGTGGTGGTTGTTGTTTTGCATCATACTCCTCCTCCTCCTCCTCCTCCCTCCCTCTTCCCCTCAGCGCAGGGCGCTCGCTGGGACAGGAACGTCAGACAGGCTCTGAGGAAACACACCTGACTGCTCTTCCCATCCCAGTTCCCTCCCTGACACACCACCAGCTGCCTGAGATAGCATAATCCTCTGACAGCTAGACAGAAGGCCTCTCCATCATGGCCTGGGGAAATGAGAGCAACTTAAACACACTGCATGTGGGCTGCATCACGGCGTAGCGTGGCGTTTGAGAAATGTCATGAGCAATATAGGCAGAGCTGCCTGATTCACATCTCAACAGGTTCACTAACAAGCTTGTGCTGGACTTGAATATTTCTTGTGAGGAAAAGGAATATTTGTGTGCAGGTGTGTGTGTGTGTGTGTGTGTGTGTGTGCGTGTGAGTGAGGGGTAGGTAATAGCCATTGTCGCCTCGCCGGATGCCGTTGCTTGGTCGATGTGGGGACTCATACATCCTGGCTGTCAAGGAGGCAAATCCAGCCGAAAGAGAAGGGACTCGGCTGCAGGTATTTTTAGACGGCTGGAAAATGACAGGAACACTGAGAAACTGGAACGCTGGCCGGGCTGAGCTCCAGTTCAGAACCTAATCCACAAACACTGACAATAGCAGTCAGCCCACTGACACACCCTTCCATATCGGTGCGCCTCACCTCTGCCGGGTTTAGCTCTATCCTCGCCCCCCTGTGCCCTGGCTCATATGAATGATGGCGGGTTGCATATTTTACAGTGTTAAAACAAACCACAGCATTATTAACGAGGCGTGTTAGAAACAAATTCACAGCTATAATTGTGTATTTCCTTGAAGGCAGAGCTGGTGATGATGAAGTTCAGCCATTAGACCAAACTGTACGCAATGCATCAGATTCTGTTTTGCCTCTCTCTGTGAGAGACAGAGACCCTTGCAAATTAAATAAAGCTTAAATATGTTTCCAGGCAAAAACAAAATGAATAAAGAAGTTATGCAGAGCAGAGCCAATGTGGAAGAAAAATGAGGCTGCCTGGAAGGAGGGAGAGCTAATTTTTCTTTGACTAATGTTGAGGGGATGACCCAGGGGCCCCGGAGGGCCCTGAAGGTCACACAGGCGGTTGAGCCGCAGGGGTCCCCCGAGAAAAGCCTTCCCAGAATGCCAGAGTCATGGTGACTGGGGTTCACAGAGGGGCACTGTACCAGATTCACTCTAACCTATAAGGACACTAGAGAATCTGACAGCTTGGCTGTCTTACATCTACATGTGAAATCCAATGGTATTAACTTCACCATTTTTTTTATATAATAACTTCAGCTTGTTGGTACAGGACAAGGACAAAAAGAGCTTTGTTTCCAAGCAATGTGGAGTTTGCCTGTAGCTGTTTAGCGCCTAGCTTTCCAACGTGTGACTCATCCCAAACATGCATAATTGCATAAGCTGTCTGTTGATTACACCAGGAAAAGTCATCTGCACTGCACATTGCTTTAGATCGTGGCTTTCTTATACATATTCCGTGGTTGCTGGAGACCAGACAGATAATGAATGTGGCGTGAAGTGGCTCTTTTGTTTTCGTTGCGGCACATCTAAATACGTGGTTCACTGGGGGACCGAGGAGCTAATTGTTACCAACACCATCTTCCCAGCCAGGAACTCGCACCAAGGAGTTCTTTTCCTGTTATAGTCAGAGTGATAATAATGTTAGACGTTTTCACCGTGTCTCTGGGACTGCAGCATCAGGCCGTCTCACAATGCAGAATGAAGTACTGTGGAAGCATTAACTGTTTTTATGTGGATATAAACGAATACACGTTTTCAAAAATAGCACCTTCACTGAAGAGCATACACAGATTAAAATATGACGGGTAATGGTAAGCGGGACAAAAGGACTTGGAGAGGTTAGCTAGCGTCGGGGAGCTCTTGGCGGCACGCTGGGACGAGGGCAGCAAACGGGCATGAAATTATCACTTGCGCCATTCAAACAGCCCCAACGCGGGGTGCGGATCAGCCACGGAGACCAATCCTCTGGCAGTCACGCACTGTGACAGCTTTAGCAGGAATCTCACACTTCTCATGCCTCTCCAATGCTATTTGACATGCTAATACTATAAAGACTGACAGTAGGCCCCTGCGGGCAAGTGTTTCATAAGCACAGCTGAACCCCAGCCGGCGAGGACATGGTGTATGCTCTGCGTAGATAATACACCTAACCTGTGAGGGGAAGAGGAGGAAGAGGAGGAGGAGGAGGAGGAGGTCATTGTTAAAAAGCGCGATGCCTTTAATGTGCCCTTGACGCTTTTTGCATGGTGCATTACTCTCCGCTGCGATGTGCTACATGTCTGAACGCCCTTGGTATTTAAGCACGGAGCATTACGCTGAGCTGTAACATGCGCCATGCCTAAATGCGGACGCAGTCCTTTATGTGCGCCCTTTTCCCCCGGATATGTTTTTCATCGTATGGCATACAGCTATGAGTCACAGAGGACTGTAAATGCCAGGCACTTCAGGCTGCACATCCACACATCCACACAGGCCCCAGAATCTGCCCCAGAATCAGCAGGTATGAGAGAGCACAGACCAGGGCCCGGATACACAAAGCATTTTGTCAACCCACCAAGAGTAACTCCTACATCCTATTCCCAGAGCTGCTGAGAGCAACTTTTACTGAGGAAAAGCAAGAACTCCTAAGCTAAGAGAAAGACACACACACACACACACACACACACACACACACACACACACACACACACACACACACACACACACACACACACACACACACACACACACACACACACACACACACACACCTAAGCTAAGAGAAAGACTCTGGTGCCCTAGCTGACGTCAAGTCTCATGCACGAGCTGGCTTTCAATGACCTCATTGATTGGTTGATGAGTGACAGGTCTGTGCCGGTGAATATATAACAAATTGGAAAACCATTTCCTCACTTCTCTCAAAATGTAAGGACAATCTTCAAGAAATACACATAATTCTGAAAAAAGAAATGACAAAGAAGGGCCCAAAAAGAAAAAGTCGGCCTTCAAACGATATCCAAGCCTGATTAAGCAACAAACAAAAGAGATTGGTCTCACCCAAAAAAAACTCCTCTTCTCTTGCAAAAAAAAAAGGATACAAAAACCACAGTACCGTATATTCCAATGATCCCCAAAATAGGCAAGAAAGAGAAGATATACTCCATAAACTGGCAACAGGCTCCTTACAGAAATCCTTTGTTTGGCACACGCAATGGCTTCTCCACCTGCCAGGAAAGTCTCCCAGGTGTCCCACACATGCACTTCCTTCCTTCCTGTTTCCTCAGGAAAAGTCAGGGAGGTGCTCTCCTTTGAATGTCTACCCCAGAACCACATAATAGGCCAACTGACTACAGTTTCTTTACAGTTATTCAGGTAAACAGCCACAGGTGTATCTGTAGCGATCCTCCCCACGCTGTCCGTGACTAAAACAAGCGGTTTACCTGCCCCATCGGATTCCATTGTGTAGCCATTTTGTGTTCTAACTCAATACTGGAACAATTTCAATTGTTTTTAGTCAAAGCTTGGACCCAAAAAGATCTTAAAATAGGGCCAAATCAGGAAGTTTCCCTCTAAGATGCATTGTGGATATACGTAGGTCCTGGTCTCTGATCTAGTCAAGTGATCTGATGAATTGATTGATTGATTGATTTTCTAATCTACAACACAAGTACAGAAACGTACCTTCTTTATTTTAGTCACTCTAGTCATTGTGTGCAATCAGAATTACAATAAATCATACAAGGCTACATTCAAGAGGTCATTGTTTGCCATTGTCAAATGAGTTAATGTTACTCCTTCTCTGTTAATAATTAAGGACTCTAGCTTCATGATGTAGCCATGCTTGCTAGCTACCTGTTTTCATGTACAATCTGCAGATGGGTCCCCCCTTATGTGCCGTGGTTCTGCTTAAGGTTCCTTCCTGACTAACAGGGAGTTTTTTTCTTGCCCGTGTTGCCATTGTGCTTGCACTAAGGGGGTTCAGGCTCTGGGCAATTGTATTGAGACAATTGTATTGTTATGGCGCTATATAAATAAAATTGAATTGAATTTAATTGAATTTAATTTTTGCTCACAAGACGGGTCCAGACAGTAACTGACCCTGAAACGGATCCTTGCCTGAGCTGGCTAGACCCAGTTCAGAGACAGGCACTCCAGATTCGTGCCGGGCCTCTTTTCTGCTCACAAAGCGTGGATGGCAGCACCAGAGCGCTCACTGTCGATACGGTCTACATTACGCGCGGTTATTAAAGATACGGTCCGCTGCGCTAACAGGGAGAGAGGAGAGCGCTCGAGGTACATTTCTCCAGTCCATGTGGGCCCTCATGATAAGGGGGAGAGGGAGACCAACTCTGAAGATGTTTTTTTTTGTGACGGTGATCAAGAGAGGAGTCCAGCTGTGACTTGACTTGATATCTGAGACGGACAGACAGACGGACGGACGGACACGTCTTGGACAGCACAGGGTCAAATGTAAAGCATGATGGAGCAAACAAACAATATAGAATTGCAGAAGAAAACAGTGAGTTGATCAGATGAGCTACATCAGGGACGTGCACAGGAGGGGGCTAAGGTTGCTGAAGTTGCCCCTCCGAAGGAAATATATATTTTTAAATAGTATTACGGCTGCAGAACTTCATGTATGCCTAGATAAAATAATCACGGAATAAGCGCCCAGGGGACGGGGGCGTGGCGGCGGCGGTTAGTGAGAGTTTAAAATGATATAGGCAAAATATGCGTCCAGGGGACGGGGGCGTGGCAGCGGCGGTGACAAAAATGATCGTGTTGCCCCTATTTTCCAGGGCAGAGCAACTGCCCTTCAAAATTCCTGTGCACGTCCCTGAGCTACATAATTTGTGCTGTAATACATGTTGGTTGGGGTCAAGCAAGAAGAGTCTCTCAATGAATAGATTTTACAACCTGGAGAAACATTTTCCAGATTTTATACCATGCAGTGCTTAGAGTTTAATCTCATTATTTAAGTTTGTTTGAAATCTATTTGGGTTTACAGTTTTAAAGTAAAAAGCATTGAAGTACTCACCATATGCCAAGGAGGGCAAAGATGATGTACTGCATAGTTCTGTGGTGAAGCACGCAGATAGCCTGTAAGTGATTGTGATTTGGATGCAAGAGGTTACTGTATTCATGAAAAGTCGAGGCTGACACAACAACCACAACAACAAAAAAAGAATACTTTGTACATGCACAAGGGCGTACCCAAGGACAGCACAAACACTGTGGAAGTTGAATTTTAACTTGGAAAAACATTAAAACTGTTACTCATCCTACTCCTTGTTTGTTTCCAAGGACTGTCCCAGAGAGCCTGGAATGGATCCTGCCTGGATACGTCTCAGATCGGCCCATATGATGTTGAGTTCCTGGATATGTCTCAGATACGTCTCAGATCTGCCTATTTGATGTCGAGACTGCCCGGATACGTCTCAGATCGGCCCATATGATGTCGAGACTGCCTGGATACGTCTCAGATCTGCCTATATGATGTCGAGACTGCCTGGATACGTCTCAGATCTGCCTATATGATGTTGAGACTGCTAATAGTGCGGCACCATGCAGAAAACAAGCAACTCAGCAACAAGATGTTCAGCCATGACGTGTTTTGGAAATGCCTTTGAATTCCTGCTCAGAGCAGATTGCACATCTGTAAGCGCATGTCTTCATCGCTTGCAAGCCCATCTGTCTGGATGAGCACTTAAGGTGCAATCTAAGACAATCTCAGTGTATTTAAACACGCTGATGAGAAACAATTCCCACCACATGATGCACAGCAAGTGTTTGAGGTCATTGTCATTGTCAAAAGGTGCCGTCTTCCCCTATATTCAACAGATTTGTGTGTGTGTGTGTGCATTTCTTTGTCTGTACTGCTGTGTGTATATGTGTATGTGTTTCTCTGTCTGTGGGTGTATAAGTGTGCATGTGTTGCTGTTTGTGTGTGTGTGTGTTGTGTGTGTGTGTTTCCAAGCACACCTCCGCTGCCTGGCCACTTACTGTAACGATCCGCAGCTGTGACGAAGACGAGAAGAAGAAAACGGTACGTGGCGTGACGCGACACGACGCGGAGGCGTGTGACGAGCTCCCTGCCGAGGTGGCTCTGCACTCCAGCGCCCCGAACTGACAACTTCATGATTAAGGCTGACACTAATAGCAGGCGCACATGTGAATCAAGGATAATGTGCACTTAAGCTGATGGCATGAAGGAAGTGCAGAAGGGAGAGCACCCCCCGCCGCCCCCCCCCCCCCCCCCCCCCCCACACCCGTTACCCTCCTCAACATAAACTATTATCTCATCTGACACTGTGGGCCTTTGAAATGTCATTGTG
This sequence comes from Clupea harengus, assembly GCF_900700415.2. Classification (NCBI taxonomy): domain Eukaryota; kingdom Metazoa; phylum Chordata; class Actinopteri; order Clupeiformes; family Clupeidae; genus Clupea; species Clupea harengus. The sequence continues at coordinate 21,885,480 of NC_045172.1, read as the reverse complement.
GCAATCTGGGAGGGATCCTTCACAGCAGCATACCCTGGTAGACTGGTGGGAGGGAGAGAGCGAGAGAGCGAGAGACAGAGAGGTAGAAGACCGAGAGAAAAGGAGATAGAGAGAGACAGAGAGAGAGAAAAGGAGAGAGAGAGAGAGAGTAATATATATATAAAGAGAGGGAGAAGACTGAGAGAGAAAAGGAGATAGAGAGAGAGAGAGAGATGGATAGATAGATAGAGACAGAGAGAGAGAAAAGGAGAGAGAGAGAGGGAGAAGACTGAGAGAGAAAACGAGATAGAGAGAGAGAGAGAGAGATAGATAGATAGAGACAGAGAGTGTGTATGTGTTATGAGGAGCAGCTCCCTGCCCCGACTGCTCACATGCTGTGCTGTTTAGACACCACGCTGAAAACAATGAAAACAGCCATAATGAAATATGAAAGAAATCAATGCGGATTGATGGGCTACGGCTCACTGTAGCTCCCTCACCAGTCTATATATAAAAAAAGGAAAGCAGAAACAGCACGATATTAAATTTTATTACCTCATTCAGTTATGGAGTTTTGTCCTGTTTATCAGACGGGCAGAATTGGCACAAGCTCGTCTTCCCCAGGTCATTTGGTGAAGGCTCGACAGCCCAAGGCTCGGCGGGCCCCGTTCAATGTCTTTTTCTATTAGAATGCATTTCATATTAAACTCCCCGACACACAGAGACACACACACACACACATGCACGTGGTCGTTTCCCTGTGTCGACAAAATGGGTGTGACTGCCGTTTAACGATCCACTTTGAAACAAATAGACACAAATTGATCCGTGACAAGAATGAATAAGCTACATTATCAGCCTGCTTCCAATATTTAACAACAACAAACACTATCAGTAAATGAGCGCTGATGCGCCTGCATTCAGAATCGGTGTTCTACTGCACGATCCAAACCTTCCACTTGTGGTATTGGTCGAAACCTTCGCCCTTTATTTGCATGCAAATTAATATTTTTGTTTTGTTAGCAGCACAGTTAAGGCACGACTAAATTAGCAGTCATCGTAATTGATTTACGCTGCACCAGCTATTTAGGCTTTGCTGAAAAGTGAAAATAATTTCCACCCTTGTGCCGAATGACTTATCATGTATGCCTTATCCCTAGTGTGCGTTCACAAAGGTATACAGTCATAGATGTGTGTTCAGCGACTGGAGCTGCCACTTATTAATTGAACGAATGAGCTGAAACATTAAAAATGTATTGCCTCGGGCTAACATATGTTCAAACCGAGCACAGAGACCATACAAATATCTTGGGAAAAACAGTGCCTTGAAGACGTGTCTCACAGAGGAAGACCCAAGTGCTTCGCTAGACGAAAGAGCAGTATTTTGCCTATCTTGATGACCTTGGTTTTATTAAGCATTAAGAGCAGTAAAATGGCTGGATATCTAAGTCGTGATCTATTGTTTCTCTGCTAATTATATATGGTATAGTCACTTAATGAACTGTGGCCCTGGGTATTAATTACTGTTTTGCTGAAAACATTTGTGAGAGGTTCATATGATACTATCTGTGGGTGTGATGCAGTACATATCTCATATGTTGTTTTCAGAATATATCAAGAATGCATGATAGGGAAAAAATACCTGTGTTTTTTCTCTCGGTCTGCATGCACCATTAGGTCTGTTTTCATCGAGTGTGTGTGTGTGTGTGGAGTGGTGTGTGTGTGTGTGTGAGAGTCGCATCATTGTTCCCGGGTCGGCGTGAAAGCCTTGCTTCAGCCAGCCTGATGATAAATGATCTGCGAGAGCTGGGAGGCATTAGGTGCCTGCTTGACATGGAGAATGGCCTTGTAAACACAGGAGATCCATATGGAGATTGGTCTTAAGGACGGCAGCAGAAATCCCGGGCTAAACCTTATGCAAATCCAGCCTCCCACGAGGGGAGGAACACACAAGCAGAATAGATTAGTCGACTTGAAGATGATCCATCTTGTTTTGTTTTTTTTAAATCTTCCTCCTCTTCTTCTCCTGCTTCTTCTTCTAGCCCCTGGATGAGGGCAGCTGCTGTCGTCGCCGCCGTCATGCTTAGTTTCACAGCCAATGACTGGAATGGAAGAACAACACACAAGTCCATGGCGAATTACGGAGAAACAGCTCCGGATTCAGCCGTCCACCGTCACGGTCAATCATTAGCCTTGGGAGCTCTGCTGCTCCTATGGAGAAGCAATGTGCAGAGGATGCTGGGGCGTGAGACTGCAGTGCTGAAGTGTGTCTCTGGATGAGAGCAGACTGTGGAGTAATAGCACATCAGTGCTGTAGTGGAGGAAAGGTTTATGTGCTGAAAAATATGCTTGGGTCTGTGAAATTATTATCTTATTTTTTTTTTTTAAAGCTCGGAATAAAATGTTCCCTTTCCCATTTGCAGAGTGAGAATGAAAACACGCTAAAATGCCAAATGTAAGCTATTGGCCTTTTGAATAAAAAGAGGGTCTCTGATAGGAATTTGTTTTGGGGTCATTTCTAGAGGAAACAGACCAGCACCACCACCACACCATTCGCACACACTACCACCACAACCACCACAACACACATACTGTATACACACCAAAAAGTCTGTTTGTTTCTATATACTCTGACAGGAAATCACGGTGGTAACCTTTTGAGATCCATTATTGTATACAATCCCACAGATGCTCAGAGAGAGAGCGAGAGCTGGGGAAACATAATTGGCATTTACACCCCACGGAATATGGGCCTATCCAATTATAGCTTTGTTTTTAGCATTGATTTCATCATCTTTTTTTGCCTAGTGTGTGTGTGTGTGTGTGTGTCTTGTGCTGATCTCTCGTGTGTATGTGAGGATACATAGAGGCGTTCTGTGTATCAGTATGCCTGGAGAATGTGTGTGTGTTTGTGTTCATTTTTCTGATGTATCTATGTGTGTGGTGTCAGTGTATGGACATGTGTGTCTTTGAGTGCGTGCATCTTTGAGTATGTGTCTCTTTCAGTGTTTGTACATGTGTGTGCATAAGTGTGTGTGGGTATGTGTGTGTGTCTTTGAGTGTATATGCGTTTGTGTTTGTGTGTGTGTGTGTGTGTGTGTGTGTGTGTGTGTGTGTGTGTGTTTGTATCTTTGAGTGTGTGCGTCTTTGAGTATGTGTGTCTTTGAGTGTTTGTACATGTGTGTGCATAAGTGTGTGTGTGTATGTGTGTGTGTCTGAGTGTATATGTGTTTGTGTGTGTGTTTGTCTTTGAGTGTGTGCGTCTTTGAGTGTTTGTACATGTGTGTGCATAAGTGTGTGTGTGTATGTGTTTGAGTGTGTGTGTGTGTTTGAGTGTATACATGTGTGTGTGTGTCTTTGAGTGTATACGTGTTTATGTGTGTGTGTGTGTGTGTGTGTATGTGTGTCTTTGAGTGTATACTTGTGTGTGTGTGTGTGTGTGTGTGTGTGTGTGTGTGTCTTTGAGTGTATGTGTGTGTGTGTGTGTGTGTGTGTGTGTGTGTGTGTATGTCTGTGTGTGTGTGTGTGTGTATCTGTGTCTTTGAGTGTATACTTGTGTGTGTGTGTGTGTGTGGGGGGTGTAGCTCCTGCTGCCTGCTGCTCCTGAGCTGGAGAGACATGATGGATGAAGACTCCAGCGTTGTGTCATCACTCAGCCTGGCTCCACTCCGGCACGAGAGAAATGGATTCCACAAGTGGACAGGAAAACACACCTTCTCCCCTCGCCTTCCTTGTTTTGATTTCAGTGTCCGGGCCGCTCACACACCCAGCCACAGATAAGGCAGAGGATTATTGAATGGTGAGGAGGGATGAGCGTATTAATCGCAGGTTGCATCAGCCTTTCGCTCTTATATGTTCTGTCGTCCCATATTTCTCCTTCAGGTAAAGTGATTAATTCTGTGGCACGAGTGACCTTGGTGGGAACAGAAACAAAGGATTCATCCGCCCATTCTTAGACGGGTAATGCTATCTGCAGAGAATGCTGAACAGAATTATTTCATGATGATTTGAGCACGAATCCCCTAGTTGAACTTCCCCTGGCTCTCTGTGTCTGTCTTGATGATGTCTAATGTTCAAGCCAGCCAATCAGTGTGGGGGAAATTGCAGCCAGGCATACCTCTGTACCATTTTCATCCGGCAATTTCTGTGAAGAACTATCTCCACTTAAAAGACGAGAAACATGATTGGAATTTACGGGGCAATCCTTTAAGTGCACTCACATTAGAGTCACACATGCCTGTTAATGGGGGAACAGTGTCTCGGTGATGAATTGGTGCATCTTAAGGATGTAGCTTAGACAGAGAAAGAAGTGAACATTTTGATTCAAGGATCCGTGTCACAGGTTATACTTTATAAAAGCCAAAATATGATATTTTTTTGTAAAATATCTAAGATAGTCTTCAGACTATCTTCGTAGCCTTGAGATAGTCTAGCCACATATATACAAAAATACAAATGTTGCTGACATTTTATGTGATGTGACGATAGGTGCTATTCATATATACTAACTTACATGTCTAATGAATACAATACAAGAGTAATTTAAAGCCAAGAGTCGTCTAAATACATATTGTTGTGTATTAATAGTAACCCTAGCTGTGCTTATCATGGAACTTCTCATAGCCTTGAATCGAATAAGAAGGGCAGTGTAGTGATTAGATTGCATGTACAACAGAATACACGAGTTCCAATTGCTCAACTGGTGGATCAAGGGAGATTACAGCACCAAGGTCATGAGTTCAACACCCAGCAAACACACATACTGATGGAAAGTATTCTACTGTATTTTATAGCACATAAGCATAAGGAGTCTATTGTATATAAGTATAACCACATATTCTATTGTATTCAATTGGAGATAAGTATACGTATTCTATTGTATAAAAGTATACATATTCTATTGTATTCAATTGTATATAAGTATATATGTATTCTATTGTATAAAAGTATACGTATTCTATTGTATTCAATTGTATATTAGTATAAGTATTCTATTGTATATGAGAACATGTATTCTATTGTATAAAAGTATACGTATTCTATTGTATTCAATTGTTTGTAAGTCTAAGCATTGTATTGTATTCTAGGAACATAGTCTGCTTTCAGGCTGCTATACAGTGCAACTGAAGGTTTCATTGAGTCATTGCTACGTTGGCCCTTCAGGATGGCTCTCCTCCTTGCAGTGGTAATGAACCATATTAGCCTCCTTCCACTTCCACTGACAGCCGAGTCTGAGCCCAGGGGGCAGCAGCAGACCAGGAAGTGCTGGAAGATGCAGGAGACGCTGGAATCCATTGGAGAGCACACACTGTCAGATAAGTCGTTTCTGCAGCACCTGGGGCAGACACCCGGTTCTGCTTGCTCTCGTCTTAGTGCTGTCCTCTTCGTGCGGTTTCGAAGTAATGTGGTGTTCGTTTGAACAGGCAGAAATCCACTGCTGAGTGAGGGTCTGTGTTCAGGCGTCAGAAGTTTAGTGCGGATGGTGCTGCCAGCCCTCTGCGGCAGAACCGGGCCTGATCAGAGCCATATCCGGGCCAGAGCCAATGTAAGGGGGCGTCGAACGAAATGGGAACGTTTTGTGTAAACATACCACATTGTTAAAATGAACCTGAACTCTTAGTCTAGTGTCTAGTTCCCTCCTCAGGCGTTATATGTGTTTGTGTGGGCAAACGTTCACAGTGAACTTAAAGCAAATGAAAAACAGTTTGAAAAGTTTGGTGGACGCTTGCCTTTTGCTATTTTGCTATTTGCTAAATGTACCAAGGTGAGAGGCTATTTAGAACAACAAAACCTTTGGCACTGCACTCTATTCCAGAACCATCTGTTTTCTAGGATGTTTAAGAACCATATGTTCTTTAGTAGGTTTTAAAGCCATCTAGATATCATCAAGCCCACCCTTACAGATTCCTAAGAGCTGCATGTCTCCCTTATTGTCTGGCTGAATCTATGTCAGTCTGGGCATCTGGGAACCTGCCACTTATCTCAGAGTTTAATAGTCTGGACAGCCTCCGGGCAGTTGGGGAGGGAGATCTGATATCAGGGAATAATGTATATTTATCTACGCTGCCTTGTGTACCCAGACATTTTTTAGACAAGGAAATAAAACATATATATATATACTGTAATACAAGGTTATATAACACTGACTGACAATGTCATACCTAAGGACATTTTTACTATAATACAAAGAAGTGTTGTATAAAGTATTTAGTAGTATATAATAGTTAATAGTATATAGTATAGTAGTATATAGTATATTGTAAAAAAAAAACAAGACACACCAAAAACATATATCTCTAATGTTCTAATCTAATTCATTGCTCCGTCTGGAGTGTGTCACAAAGATTCCTGTACTACTAAAGTAATGTGGCAGTATTCTTTGCTGCGTTTGGTCGCGTGTTTAAACATCTTTGGCATTATTTAGAAAGCAGTAAAGTTTACACTAAAACTAAATCAGGTAGAACAGGCAAGATTGCCTCAGAGTTATTTATATTGAAATGTTCTTTTGGCAGCCTAGCATTTCAGCGTCATGCTGACAAATAAAGAGGCACTGCTAAGTGTTCTAAGTAAGATCCCCGCCAGTTCAGCAAAAATATCGTGGAAGGCAAACAAACCAGACAGTGTTAGAAAGTCATTCATCAAAGCAACACAGAGGAACACCTACTGAACACACTACTGTGGTGAAACACACTGAACACACACTGTGGTGAAACACACTGAACACACTACTGTAGTGAATCACACTGAACACACTACTGTGGTAAACACACTACACACTACTGTGGTGAAACACACACTGAACACACTACTGTGTGAAACACACTGAACACACTACTGTGGTGAATCACACTGAACACACTACTGTGGTGAAACACACACTGAACACACTACTGTGGTGAAACACAACACTGAACACACTACTGTGTTGAAACACACTGAACACACTACTGTGGTAAAAACACAACACACTGAACACACTACTGTGGTAAAACACACACACTGAACACACTACTGTGGTTGAAACACACTGAACACACTACTGTGGTGAAACACAACACTGAACCACAAATTCTTAATTCATCACATCACTTCTGAAAGCTTATTGTCTTAATTGCTGTGTGTTTAAGTGATAGATGTTGCCAATATGATACATCTCATCTTCATCTTCATCACTGCATTGTGTTGACCTTTACTCCTCTGAACATGACAGTCTGGAGTCTAGACTGTGAGTGAGAGAAGAGATTGCGTCCAAAAAACATAAAGCTGTCCCCTGCTCTCCATTATCCACAGCAGTCATCCTCTCAGGACATCCGCACTGTCATGTTTTGGTTGTTATTAAGGTGATGAGAGACAAAAAGTTCAGTTGGAAATTAGACGCGTACCCATCAACAGAAGGCGCAGTTTCTGCAAACTAATGAATGACTCATTACCGAGTTCCAAACAGAAAGTCCCAATCAGAGACACAGTGACTAAAAAACAATATTTTAATTTAGTCATCATTAAGTGTAGCCTGCCTTCTGCTCAAAGCTCATAATCGATACTAAATTTCACTGACTGAGAGCTTTTTCACTGCCTGATTGTTTATCATGCTTTCTTTTTTTGAGACTCTAACAACATAATCAGGGATGGTTCATTAGTCGAGTGTGTGGATGCTGCTGCAGGAGTACACGTAATGGCATTTTGATTATTGCTACCGCTGCATTCCTGGGTCATTATGCCCCCTGCTTCATTGACAACACTAATGGTCCAGCTCCTGGCCAGGCCTTACAGCAGGGCACCAAGTTTAGCTTGGGTCACTTTGGCCTCTTGGTACCACATTAGGGGAACACAGCCTCCACTGCATCATGTCAGTGGGTCACTTTGGGCTCTCGGTACCACATTAGGGGAACACAGCCTCCACTGCATCATGTCAGTGGGAGAGAAATCAGGCTGCTTACCTCCTGTGCTTTTTCTGTCCAAGTGTCATTTTCAGAATGAGACAAGAACTCAGAAATAGAGCCAAAGTGTCAAAGTGCTTCAGTACATAATGGGTGTTGTTAATGTTTTTCATCGCAGCAGTGAAACAAACTGCTAGGATAATACGAGGTGTCAGAATTCTGTTCTTGTCAAATGTAAAAGCTGCTGTCATCTTAAACATGCCTCTGGCGCCTTTAGCGAGGACTACATTTCCTAAACCTTGAAGGTGAGAAATGCCTTAAGGAACAATCTCATGACCTATTCCTGTTCCCTTCACAGATGAGGAGGAGGAGAGAGGGAGATAGAGAGAGTGAGAAAGAGGGAGAGAAAGGGAGCTCCAGAATTGTGGATGACTTGGTTGCTCTGTGAAATTTGCTAATGTAGCCAAGTTCCCTAGAGTTTACTTTCAATCTGCAGGTGCTCGCCTTCAGCTATGCAGTCAATTTAGCTGACCAAAAGTAGGCTGAAGTTATCTGGAATTAAATTAATAAAAGCAGAATGACAATAAGTTATCCCCATGACATGTCTGCTTTTTTTAATCAGATGCCAGGTCTTCCAGCAGGTCAAATATTAATAGAGAGCTCTTGAAGTGAATGCATATTAACTTGCCGCTGAATGTGACCTCCCACAATAGCAAAATGAATGACCTCGAGAGAAGAGGACTGTCCTCTGCCTTAAATTAAATTACGAGATGTTTTCTCACAGGTAATACCCAGCGGAGATTCCACACTCTGTTCTTAAAGTTCGACCTTCAGGGCACTGCATTCTAAAACTCTCAGTCTCCGCACAGAGAGAAGAATGCTGAAAATCCCTCCCATATTCATATTTCAAATAGTCAAGATGGCTCAATGTCTTATATTAACCCAACCATAGTTTCAACTGCAATGTTTCGACTTGTCAATTGCACACATGGGCAGTTAAGGTAGACTCTGCACATCTTTGGGGAAGGTGTGTTTTTTTCTTTAGGAATATATTGCCTAGTTTATCACACTGCAGAAACAGCGTCTCTGCATTCCGCTCACAGCCGATTGTAATAGATCGAAAGGACATCAACGACATCTTAAACCGGCACGGACGATGCAAGGAATTTGTCTCTGTGAAAAAACAGCCTTTACTGCCAAACCAATATCTCTTAATGAGATCACGTATTCATAATTAAAGAGTATTGATTTGCAACAGCAAACCTGGCTGGCTAAATAGTTTGAGTCACCTTCACTATAATTACTTCCACTCTTGGAGTTCGACTCAAATGATAAATAAAAAGACTCTCTTGGAGTTTCTTTTAAAAACAATTTCATTGCTTCATGTATTCATATGGTGTATTCACTTTTAAGTGAATTGCTTTATACAAAAGTTGCTTTTCTGCCCCATTGTAAAGATTATAAAAATCTGATAAATGAGATTATTTAATGAACAAAGCAATTCTTTGACCCTGAGCAAAATCCCTACAAGGGCAATTAACAAATCAGAAACATTTGTTCACGTTTTAATCACATAACATGATAAAAACGCACAGTTATCATGTCCACAAAGCTTTTCCATTAATCCCAAATGTGCCAAAATATCTGTGCTGTTCAGCCTGAATGAGTTATCGGACTGTGCTAAGGCTAGTCTTATCTTGTGTGCTTCATTAATTTAATGTTGCGGATAATGAGGTTAATGCAGTCAGTTGATGCCCTAACACTTTTGAACTGTGGATTGACTCTACCATTGATTTCGTCAAAGTGCCAAGTAATTTGTATTCTTAATCAAGCAGTTTGAGCACCGTTGAAGGGCTGAGCATTTTATGAGAATCTGAATCCTGTGCAAAGACACTTTGTGCCAGCAACAGCCAAGGATTCTGTCAAATTTGGTGGCGACACAGGACACACACACACACACACACACACACACACACACGCATGCTGATGAGGTCGCCGGTGAAATTTGCCTTCTGCCTTTAACCCATCCTGAAGTTCTTTAACCCATCCTGAAGTCCATCCTCAAGGGCAGCCAGGAGCAGTGGGCAGCCTTTTATGGCGCCCGGGGACCAGGCCAAGAGATCATGCAGGAGAGCGATCTTTTCTGTTCTTTTTCAACACAGGATACAACAAAGTCACTGGGCCCTAAGCTCATTGATGGTGCCACACAATGTTCGCTGGCCAACATGTAAAGTCTGCAGTTAATGACTCGGCAAAATCATTCATGCATTTCCAAACACAAGCAAGACTCTGAGGGCAAATGTGGGTGGGTCAGTGCAATGCTAGGGTACGTCAGAGCATTCAAAGCAACACCTTTGTCCGTGAAACCTCTGAATGATTTCACGTCGGGCAGACCTCCCACACAAGATCCTCGGTCCCCTCTGGTGTGCGCCACTCCGTTCACGACCGGAAGTGTATTGTTTGTTCATTTATTGTAGAAACGATTTCTGAGCTCCACCTGAACGTGAATAAGGGTATGGTCAAATCATTGTGATTGGCTGTGAAAGAATGACCTCATTGCCACATTCACTAATTACTCAACCCATTCCTGATTGATTGTGCCCTGCTGTGTGCCAATGAAATGAGCAAATATAGGTATCCCCGCCTGTTCTCACTGCGGCGTTGCTAATGTGTGAAGCCCGTTTGCGAGGCTCGTTGCCTCATGAAAACGGGCCCATTATGTACACCATTTCATAAGTGATTGTAGGATTCCGTTAAGAAGGATTCCACCTTCACTGCAGATGCATGTCACATGCATCCCCGACACTCTCATTAGTGAGTGCGAGTCCGACGCCATCGATTGCTATGCCCGTGGTCTCGTGGTTTAGCCTGTTGGTGTTTAGTGCTGAATCAGGGCGACGGATGAGCAACGCTGATTAACTGGAACCCTCAAAGTCATTAAAAGTCACTTTCTCTGGATCTCATCAGTCAGTCAGCCACTTCTGCGCCCGTGGCCTGCGCTCCCAGTCCCCACGGAGCCCACGCCAAAGAGCGGCGTCTCCCGGAGGCAGATGGCTCCTCTGTGGTTATTAGGCGAGATGAATAGGGGATCGTTGGTGCCTGCAGGCCGGGGCCCGTGAGACTCTAGCATGAGGCTCCTCCTCCAGGACCTCCACCCGCGTAGCCACAAATCAGCCAGGATGTGCTGAATCAGAACGTGGGGAAATGTAGCGTCGTGCTGTTAGTCCATTAACTAGCAATTAAGCGGGGAGTGGGAGGAAATATCATTGTCATGGTTGATGCCACAGCTGGCATTACTCACAGGTTGCCTCCCCCTGTGTAGAGCACGAGCTTGTTGTTTTTTGGTGTGTGTGTGTGTGTGTGTGTTTTGGGGGGGGGGGGGTTGGGCGCGGGTGGTTGGTGTTTGTTTTACGTGCCCAGATTCTCGTTTTCGGATGTTTTCAGTCACACAGCGGTTTTCGGGCTGAGGGGTGGTTGCACAGTGTGAGCAAAGCACATGGGTGTCATAAAATAAACATATGCACTTCAGCGCAGACTCCCACAAGCACCGGCAATATGTTAGCACTGCGGAGGCCTAAGCACTGTTTATTCAAACTGTGTTGCTCCACTGATGAATTACTTATAATAATGGCACAACAATGAGATAAAAAAAATACGACGTAAATTGCCTCAACTTTATTTTCAAAGTTTGCCCTATACTTTTTGTTGGGGAAACAAATGCATTAGCAGCATATTTATCTCATTGTGTCTTCAGCATATTGACCCACAGAAAACTAATTTGTTCAGACAAAGTAGAATAATTAGAGACTAGAGGCTCAAGACAGTTCATTCGAAGAAATAACTTATTTTCTGATAAAAAGGTATATATATATATATATATATATATATTACTTTAAGAATGATTTTTTCGGTCCTCAACCAATTTGTCCCCAAATAACAATTCAACAATTCATCAACACAACACAAGCCAACAAACAGAGCAGAAGATAAAAGTAAAGGACATAAATGCTGTGATCGCTGGGGAGGTGGGGGGAGGTGGAGGAGGTGGAGGAGGTGGGGGGTAAAGTGATTGCAACCTCAGTGGGAGGTGAGACAAGGAGACGGAAAAGACAGGAATATTTAGCTGATGAGTTTTTAAGTGCTGCTCCCTCCAACCCAGCGAGGAGCCATCATCCTCTCGCACTCTCCTGGCTCTAACAATTACCTCGTCAGTCTCGGATCAGAACCACTGGCCACTCAGACCCAGAGGAGAGGTGGCAGTTCTGGGCCCGGCCCGACTCAAGACGCAGTCACTCAGTCAGTACCCTGGGAGGCCACCAGACACAGACATGATGTGATTCTGCAGAACCACGCAAAACAATCCAGTCCAGTGCACTGTGCCAAAAACACAACTGAGGCAGAAATCCCAGATTTACACATCCAACAGATCCATATCAGATCAATTTCAGATCAATTTCAGATCCGTATCAGATCAATTCCAGATCAGTAGCGCCCATGCCAGAGCTCAATGACTGTAAAAGCAATGGACAGTGTACACTCAGGCAAAAGTGAAGCCACCGGAGGGAATTTAAAAATCGGCAGACCTGGCCGACTCTCTGTCTACTACGCAAAAAGCACTTCACTGCGCCGCGGGCTCTGGCTCCAATTTTGCCAATATGGCCGACCAATTTTGGCTTCATTTTATCAGAACGTGCCTGACACCATGCTGTCCATCTGTTTTACAGTCATTCCCAGAGCTACACCAGGGCTGCTGGATCCAGAGCCACGTCAGATCCACGACAGATTCATAGTTAAACTATGAGAAGACGGACTCAAGGGAGTCTATTCTACCAAGAAACAAGACTCAAGGTGGTAAATACGGGTAGATAAAGATATAAACAGTATGCTAAGCACTAGCGTGGCCATTTACTTTTAGAAGAGCGATTCAAAAAGACCATTTGGGACTTCAACTGAAAGCATATTCTGCAAAAGACACTGAAAAAATCCCACTCAATCCATTGTCCAATGCACAGTCTGTATGCAATAGAAAATACACATCCGATACATCATTTGCAGACGCACACAGTGGATAACAGCACATTACAGCACATCATCACATTTCTTTAGATACGAGAATCTCACGGGATTGGGAAGTTCAGCACACATGTTTATGTTGTTTTACCTGATGCTTTGAAAGTACATCTCATTTGCCTTTTGACATGTTTTTTTTTTACATGTTTTTCTTCATTATTATTTCTTAAATTATGCTGAGGAATACATCAATATTTCACAGAATATAGTCTCGAGCAGTCATGATCATTTCACCAGTCTTGAATACTTCTTAGTGTGTGAGTGGTCTGATAGGGTACGACTTTGAACTAGGTTCATTTACCAAATATTCTCTCAAACATCTTCATCTTCATCACACACATACTTGTTATATGTTATATGTTATTTCTGGTATATGTTATTTTGGTATATGTTATTTGTGTTACCTATTGTATGCCGTCTACTGCGTAGATGTTGGCTGCCAAGTCATAAGAATTTCGCTGCGCTGAAGAAATGTGGTGTATGCGACAATAAACACTTTGACTTTGATCTTCTTCTTCTTCTTCTACTTCTTCTACTTCTTCTTCTTCTTCTTCTTCCTGTAGAGGACTAGTCGTGCCCAGCACAGGGTGTAGGTAATGGAGTGTGGAGGAGCAAGTTAGATGACCTATTTATTATGGGTTTCAGGTGGCGAACATCTGGAGTGATGTGGACCCAGCTGTTGGAGAGGCACCAGAAGGAGGTGACCCATCCATCTAACACAAATACACACATACGCATTCTCTCTCTCTCTTTCTCTCTTTCTCTCTCTATCTATGTCATTCTCTCTCTCTCTCATTCTCTCTCTCTCTCTCTCTCTCTCTCTCTCTCTCTCTCTCACTCTATCTCTGTCATTCTCTCTCTCTTTCTCTCTCTCTCTCTCTCTCTCCCTCTCTCTCTCTATCTCTGTCATTCTCTCTCTCTCTCTCCCTCTCTCTCTCTGTCTGTCATTCTCTCTCTCTTTCTCTCTCTCTCCCTCTCTCTCTCTCTGTCTGTCATTCTCTCTCTCTTTCTCTCTCTCTCCCTCTCTCTCTCTCTCTCTCTCTCGCTCCTTCTCTCCCTCTGAGCTACACTCACAAAAGCACACGTCTGAACCTTCACACACAGACACACGCTCCCTCTCTCTCTGTATCTCTCCCACATACATTTCCACACAATCACATGTACCCTCACACTCTTTTTTCTTTCTCTACCTGACACACACACACACGCACACGCGCACACACACACACACACACACACACACACAAACACACACACAACACACACACAAGCATTTACCAGAAATAAACACATTCAATAAACATTTACATGGTTAGCTTTTAACATTGACATTTACATTTGGCTACCAGCAGCCTTTCCTTTCTAGGTTCAAATGCTTTGCTTATTTTCTGTAATTAGGCCATGATTGGCGGTTGTACACTATCTAACTATTAGGGTACAGCTGTGGGGAAATCAACATAGCTATACAGAGTGTAAAAACATTTACAGTTTTAAAGCTACAATAGGCATATTTCTCTGAAGTAACAGTGAAGTTGTCATATCAGATATGATTTTTCAGCACAAATGACTAGTGTAGGCCCCATTATTAGATGCCTGTAATTGGCTGTTTGAGCGTGTGTGCAAACACTGAACACTGACCTTGACACTGCCCTTGAGGCAAAAAGGGCAGATGCTGATGGCAATTCTGGGTCTGTACTTTTGCAATGTCTCCTATTGAGTCCCACTGTTTTGCTTAGTTTGTTCCCATGGTTACAGCACACAAACCTCAAACATCGATGGCACATCGATGGCACTTTCCATGTACATTCAGTTGTATATGCTGGGCCCGTGAAGCTGATACCAGACGTGCCTCTTCTGTTTTGCATACCCCTCTACAATGACTAAGGTCTCGGGTATGACGCTCTGTGTTTGCTTTTAGAAGGACATGAATATTGCAGTGTCCGGCATCTGCTCATTGGACAGTATGGCAGCCCATAAAAAGTTCATTGCAACCTGTAAATATTAAATAAGGTCGCTGTGTTATTTAAAACCAAGGCCGGCCACCGGACAGGACAATAATGACCGGGGGGGGGGGGGGGGTAGGGGGGGTTGGGGGAGTACAGATGGGACAGAAGTTGAGAGGAGTAAAGTCCCATTATGCGAGAATAATATTTTTTTTGCTAATGAGCTCCCCCTAAAGTTGCGGAGTGTAGCTCACTTTTACACCACTGTCGTAAATCAAATCACACTTCGAGACCCCCTAATGTACACGTGTATATGTTGACAAGCTGAAGGACATGGCAACGGCAAAGACAACAGCAAAGCCAAAGAAAGCATGTAGACTGACAAGATAGAGTAATATCACAAGATTTGACACAAATATGACTCTGCATAGTTTTATTTATTGTGCCATCAGAGGTGAATGCTAACATAACCAAAAGAATACATTAAAAAAGCAGAAGAAAATGTCACAGGAGAATGACACAGAGGAAAATGACACAGAGAAGAATGTTGCCACAGATGAACTTGGCAGTCGTTCAGGTACCCTGTCTTTATTTTTAGATATTTATCATGATGGAATGATGATTTTATTATTTATTTTCAACTTCAGTGACTATATTTACCCTCCATTGTCCTGTGAAATTCGACACGGGAGGTAATGGCCACGGTTCCAATCAATACGGCATTAGTCCCTTTACCTTTCAACTTGTTCCAGCATAAATTTAACCCATAACTCAGCCGAGGATAAAAACATGCTTGATCGTAAAATGCAAAAAAAAACACACACACACAATGTAAGCCTGTGGGTGTGGGGTGTGGGTGTGTGTGTGCGTGTGTGTGTGAGTTTGCTCAAGGGTGGAATTTAATTCAGAGTTCTGAAAAGGACAAAATGATTAATGATTCCTCTCCTGTTCCAAATTGTTGAAGCGGGGTCACACATTAAATGGAAGGATATGAAGCCCACAGACCCTCTGAAATTCAATATATTTTCCTGCCAGCCGCAGCTCACAGCTGGGGTGATTGAGGGGCAATGAGAGGTGTTAGAAACGTCTCGGATCCCGCCCCGGCCCCCACGTGCAGCGCCGCTAACGTTGCTCAGTAATCATTCCATTAAACTGCTTTGAATGACAACGTTGGATAGATTTCCTTGAACTTGCCCTCCTTGAATTTCCTAGACATATATTAATGCAATATCAGTGTTAGTATTATACATTTCAGGAGAGATATAGACTTTGATTATCTGTGTGTGTCTAAAGAGAGAGAGTGAGAGAGATTGTGTGTGTGTGTATGTGTGTATGTATGTATGTGAATGAATGTGTGTATGTGTGTATGTATGTACATATGTGATTGACTGTGGTGTGAAAGAATGTGTGTGTGTGTGTGTGTGTGTGTGTGTGTATTTTTCCCCTTCAACATGAATTTTCAGCGGTAGAAAACATTGTTTTTCTGACATGTACCTGCTCCCTCCAAACTTTGCCCGCTTTCAGATCCACACAAATTGTCTCCGGCAAGCCAGTGCCAGATAAGCTATGTCCCTCCTCCACACAAGATAAGCAATGGGCCTACCTTCCACTTATCATTACAAGCCCTCCTCGAGCATTTGTAAAAAACAACCTGCCCAAATCTTCACCAGACTCCTTTCTCCAGAGTTTAAAAGTCCTGAAGTGTCTCCTCACTTTACTTTACTTCTGTGAGCCGAAGCAGAAAAAAAAAACATTCATTCCATCATCAGTGCTCTGTGTCACTGGCGTCCGAATAAAGAAAAATACAGAGCATCTGGGTTTGATGCAGAAACGTGGATATGGTTTAAAGTCAAGGCCGACAGTGATTGGTCTAATCTGTGTGGCGATGCGCGGTGCACAGGAGAGAGAGCTAAGGGAAAGAGCTGACGACCCACAAGGTAAAGCCATTAATGAGACCCTCACCGGAGGCGGCGGTGGTGGTGATGGTGACGGCGGTGGCTGTCAGGGAAATGTTAAATAGGTTGATGAGAGTCATTTAGACATTGTGCATTCGTACGCGGCGCGGGAGCCAACCTGGTGAATCACCGCTCCAAAGTGACATTCGTAATTATCCCAGAGAGAATGCACTCATTAAGATGGCTGACACTCTCAGCACTAACCCATGGTCGTTTCTTTTTTTAAGAGTGTGTGCACACACATGCACACACATATACACACACACACATGCACACAGACACGCACAGGCGTGCACACACACTCTCTCTCTCTCTCTCTCTCTCTCTCTCTACTGCGGTATATTCTGCAATTTAAAGCACTCCTATTCAACTGCCAGAGCGGCAGCCATGAATGTCAAGCGGGACAAAGATTTCAGGAGATTTCCAGGCCAGGGGAGTAAAAAAAGATTTCTTCTCCTGGAAATGCAGAAATGCACGCTGACTTACGGGTGTGATGGGTTGCCCATAAGGGCTGCCGGTGATGGAACAATCCCAGCCATCACCCTAGACCTCTCTGTGGACTGTCCAGGAGCAAGCAGAGGGCCTGTCCTGAACACCTCCACACTATAGAGGTCATGCTGATAGTAATTAGGATGCTGATAGTAACTATGTGCAGGTTAGGGGCTGCTTTGCATTAACTAGGACAAACTAGAGAAAGGAGGCACATTCAGTCATAGCATGTGTAACTACTTACTATTGACTGACTTTCTCACTTGTTCTGAGGTATTATTGTTTTTTGTCTGTTTGCTTAGGCACTATTTTTGAAACTGTAGGCTATTTTTTAATTAAACTCACAATTCTTGCAAAATGTTTCAAACTCTCTTAAAATATGCATCAAAACAGCACACCATCTTTTCAATAAACACACAAAACACCACCGACTGATAGTAGAAATGAAAAACACTTAAGGCTTTTGCTGTTGCAGTACAGAGCAATTTGCAAAAATGTTTTGTTATACACATAAACACACAGGTATCCAAAAGTATTAAGTGTGGATGTGAATTCTGAACATAACACACTATCAATAAAAATATAACTAATCAAAATAAGGAGAAAAGTATTTTTTTTTCTCTCTAAAACTCTCTTTGCTCTACAACTCCCCAAACAAGAAAAAGGGCATCTAAAGAAAAAAAAATATTTGTGCTAGAAAAAAAAGACGACCTCAAGGCCTTATCTAAACGGATTGCGAGAAGTGTACTATTTAATTGCAGAGTGTAAAGCAGTGAGCTGTGTTTAAAGTTTTACAAAAGGTGTTTTATAAACTGTATAAAATCTTTAAAGAGTTTCAGCATTCAGACAAAAAAGTAATCCTTCAAAGGGTTCAAACACAGGCCAAGTGGCTCTCTGTTGGCACGTATCTGCCTACACTTTATCCAGGTCTATATGTGTGTGTGTCTGTGTGTGTGTGTGTGTGTGTGTGTGTGTGTGTGTGTGTGTGTGTCTGTGTGTGTGTCTGTGTGTGTGTGTGTGTGTGTGTGTGTGTGCGCCTGTGTGTTTGTCTATACCCTTCGGTCAGAACAATAACTCATGCTTGGGCTGAAGCTTTGGTGTTGTTCACCTTTAGGGATCAGACTACAGAATAAAAGAAGCTCTCCGATGGTTTGAGGACACCTCAAGGTGTTTATAAACCTTCACAAGCACCACACCTCAAGGTGTTTATAACCCTTCACAAGCACCACACAGAGCCTCTGAGGGCTGAAGATGATGAGGAGTCTTTGTTGTGTTTTCTCTTGTGAGTGCCATGACGTTCTAACCTGGAGCTTCGTACTCCATCCCTCT
>NC_045172.1:21854338-21864338 GCF_900700415.2 Clupea harengus | reverse complement strand
GCCCACTCAAAGCGATGGACGCGTATCGCGTCGCTGTCATGGGTTTGCACCGTTAGTGTAGGACTGATGTTAGTGTAGGACTGATGTTAGTGTAGGAGCCATGTTAGTGTAGGACTGATGTTAGTGTAGGACTGATGTTAGTGTAGGACTGATGTTAGTGTAGGACTGATGTTAGTGTAGGAGCCATGTTAGTGTAGGACTGATGTTAGTGTAGGACTGATGTTAGTGTAGGACTGATGTTAGTGTAGGACTGATGTTAGTGTAGGAGTCATGTTAGTGGCCCATCTACAAGGACAGTAAAAAGTCATAAAACCAGCGGGAAGTAAAATCTAGATCAATGACCTGAAAACTCAAATGAGAGTGTGTGTGAATGTGTGTGTGTGTGTGTGTGTGTGAATGTGTGTGTGCGCGCGTATATGGAAGTGTGAGACATAGTTCAGGTACTGGGCTCTGTAACCCGCCTTGAGACAATTATATTGTTTTGCCGCTATATAAATGAAATTTAATTGAATTGTATGGAATGTACTGTACTGTATGTATTTTTGATATTATTTAACAGTGAAAGTTGTGTAGATGTAAGCAATAGAAAATACAAAGGCAGCGGTTACAGAAGGGGAAATTATACAGAATATGAACAAAAGTAGACGGATTAAATAAATGCATTAAAAACAACTCATAATCAAATTAATTTCATTTCAAATTGAATTAAATTACATTGAAATGCAAAAGAGACACTAAATCTTATTTTTATAGTTATTATAACTTTTCTTGTCCTTGTTTCTGTATTGTTAACTTTGTAGTGTCTCTTCTGCATTTGAAAGGTAATGTATTCGATTGTGATTTGTTTTCAGTAATTCTACTGTCTACTTTTGTTCATATTCTGTAACATTTAAAAAAAAATGTCCACGTCAGCGGAGTTAGCTTCCGCTACCGTTACGGCTACAGCTGCAGTGTCTCATCTTATAGATGTTGTCAGCCCCTACGTCTTTTAATCTATAGGCCTCAATCGGCGTTAACAACACCAGCATAACAGCCAGCTTGTTCCGCAATCATTTCATTCAACTGTAAGCACTCAAGTTATCAAAAGCTGGCGAAAATGTAAGTGACAATGGCACTTTAAAGGACAGATTTCTCGTTTTACATATTACTATTTCTGCATTATTATCAGACTTTTGATCACTTTGTGAGTGTGTCTCCAGGAGTGACGGAATCGATAAGCACGCTTAAGTTTGAAGAAGGGACCGGAGAGTTGAAGTCAGGTTTCTGTAGTTTATTTCCAGCATGGAGACCCCCTCTCAGCTTGGTGCTCAGAGCAAGGCCCACCTGATAGCAGAATGTGTAGGCATTTATACATTTCAGTCAGGTAGAATACAATAGGAGTGGGGATGACCACACCCTTTAGGTGAGAGGAAGGGGGAGACAGTGGGGGTGAGGGGTTCACCTATGGGGGGAGGGGGTGATACTATGGCACAAAGGGTCTTAGCAGGAAGGAGCCTATCTGGGGGGGGGGAGGGTTCACAAGCCACTTGTTCAGGTCTCAGTGAAACAGACAGAGTACACATCCAAAATGAGTTGCAGATACAACATAAGGAGTTAATGTCTTACAACAACAGAATAGCAATATTCCCAGTTCCATCAGGAGCCTGTGCTGCTTGTTTCTGTGCCGTCAGAGAAATATTTAATTTGTCTTTTTACGAAGCGATCACACTCTCCCCATGTTCCTTTCATACGTTTCCCTGTGAAGAAATGTCATGCCTGGTCATCCAAATGGGCATACTTCAAACAACCTGGATATAATTGGCCTCTAAACGCAAGCCCATGCTGGGCCTTTGGCCTCTAAACGGAAGCCCATGCACACACACACACACACACACACACACACACACACAACACACACACACACACACACGCACACACACATACACACGCTCACACACAAACACACACACACACACACACACACACACACACACACACACACACACCATGCTGGGCCTTTGCTGATTGTCCATTGTGTCCGTCTGGCAGGTAGTTCTGGTGACACATTCTGAAGACCATCACGCAGCTCTCAGATGGGCCTTTTCTTAGAGAACAGCGCCGCTTGAACATTCTACAAGTGTCTATGGACCATCCAAACATTCTTATTCTCTGCTGTGCTCTTTCTATTTTGCCATTATGTGAGAATCGCTTTCCCTTACCCCACCCTCCCCGCGCTCTCCTCCTCCGCCTCCTCTCCTCTCCTCTCCTCTCCCTGCTCCTCTCTTCTCTCCCAGCATGTGTGTTTTCCGCTGACTGTTCCCGGTGTTCGTTTCTGAAGGGATATTTTCTTCCATCTCAGCTGGAAGTATCACTTCCCTTCCCGGGGGTCACAGACGCTGGCCGAGTGGCTGGTGTTGTTCTTGTGTGTTTCCCCAGCCCTTCTCTCCAGCACGCACACACAGGTACACAGGCTGGACGCGGGGTGTCCTTTCAGCGTCGACGAGTGGTGCTCTGCTTGCAGTGAGGAGGGTGAGTGTACGGAGTCCGTTTGCTCGCACTAGACAGGCCAGCACCACACAGTAAGCAGTGCTCAGACACACCAGACCAGACAGGCCAGCCCAGCACAGTAAGCCAGTGCTCAGACACACACACTGTATCTGAATAAAACAACAGACTCCCAACACCCAATTCAAACACCCGGCCTCCGATGTGCAAAGTAGAGAGAGGAGAGGTTGCTCTGCATTATTTACATTTACAAATGCGCTGTGACACCTTGCCTTGCATTGCCTTGCCTTGCCTGGTGAGTCCGGTCAAACTCCAGCGGATGCTGCTTCTGCGAGGGGCCGGGGCAGAATGGCGATGTTTGTTTTGGGACGCGTGTGAATCCCAATGCGATGTGGCATCCTGAGTCCCAGGCTGCATTAGAGGCATTAGAGATAATATGTGTGTGTTTTGGGTTATGCACATTAGAGATAATATGTGTGTGTTTTGGGTTATGCACATTTCCATGTTTTTGTGGACTGTTAAAAGGATAATGGGGCCCTTATACATCATGAAACATTTATTTATGTCTCCCCACTGGTTGATTGGTTAGTTGTTGCATCTCTCTTTCTCCCTCTCCCCCATTGCCCTCTCCACCAGTCTCTCACTGTCTCTCTCTTTCCTCTCTCTTCCTCTCTCTTCCCCTTCCCTTTCCCCCACGTTTCTCACTCTGTTCTCTTCTTTCCATTTTTGACTCCCTCTCATCCACTCGCTTTCCTCCTCTGTCTTCCTCTCCCTCTCTTTCTCACCTTCTCTCGCTCACCTTTCTCTCTCTCTCTCTCTTCTGTCTCTCTCTCTCTCTCTGTCTCTCTCTCTCTCTCTCTGTCTCTCTCTCTCTCTCGCTCACCTTCTCTCTGTCTCTCTCTCTCTCTCTCTGTCTCTCTCTCTTCTCTCTCTCTCTCTCTGTCTCTCCCTCTCTCTCTCTCTCTGTCTCTCTCTCTCTCTCTCTCTCTCTCTCTCTCTCTCTCTCTCTCCGAGGACGAGGCTTATCTTTATTAAAGGCACAGGTCTGTAATGCATCTGGCATTGCTGTAAATGGATCCATTAGTGGAGCGCTGCGTGGCGGAGGCTGGGCGAGGCGAGGCACTGAGGAGGGGCGAATCAGGGGGTGATGGCCACAAGGGCCGCCTATAAATCAGAGCCAGCCAGCCCAGATAGAGATTGATGGCCCAGAGTCCCCAAGCAGCCTGCACAGGGCATTGACAGGGCGTCTCTCTCGCATTCTGTCTTTTTCTGTTTCACTTTCTCTCTCTCTCTCTCTCTCTCTCTCTTTCTGTCTGTTTTTGTTTTTCTGTATGCATGTTTCTCTCTCTATCTGTCTCTCTCTCCCTCTCCCTTTCTCTCTCTTACACACACACACACACACACACACACACACACACACACACACACACACACACACACACACACACACACACACACACACACACACACACATACAAACTCAACCACACACGCACACACACACACACACACATACACACACACCCACACACCCTGTCTTGTTGTCTGACCTCTCTCAGTCTGTCTCCCTCCCTCCCTCCCCTCTCCTCTCATCCTTTACAGCAGCCTCCTCCACAGGGACCCCAGGGCAACTAGATCATGGACTGGAGCTGTCCTCACTGCTTGCCTGAGTCATGGAGGACTCACTGTATCATTCATCCATGGATCCTGAAAGATTTCTGCATAACTAAATAGCTTCCGTGCGGGGCTACCTCTATTCAGAGACTAGAAAATAGTTTAAATAAATAATCATAATTATAATAAATAAAAGTATAAAAAAATTAAACGTGAATATTATAAAATTCGATTCAATATTATAAATATGAAATATATCATTTCAAGAGGTATTAGGTAAGTGGTCTCCCTCGTCAGGGATGAAGCGTCTGTCCTGTGCTGTCCTGTGCTGTGAGAGACCAGTTGGTAGGAGCTGAGGGGGAGGATGGCAGAGAGAGGTGGAGGCTCCATCATGTGGGGATAACTAAGCTCTCCATGCCTGCCCAAGAGAGCTCTCTTCTCCCAACGGGAGGCCATCTCCTCACCAGGTACCCAAAAAATCTCCGTCCCCCTCCTCGGCCCCCCTCCACTCTCCTCTCCTCTTTGATTCCATCCCATAATATGAGTCAAGTTTGGATGCCTTCCAGCGGGGGAGTTGAGCACTCAGTATCCCTCCACTCAGACCTCACACACACACACACACACACACACACACACACACACACACACACACACATGCACACACACACGTGCACGTGCAAAAGTCGCCAGGGAACCAGTCGCTTCCAGATCATTCCATAGGAAATTGTAATTAGTTAAAAATGAATGCGACAGAGGACCCTTGAGATCCCCTTTGTGTTTCTACTGGCAAATAAACACTGATTATACACAGGCCTAAACATGATGGACAGAAATAAATACTCATCCTATTAATATGTATGTGTAAAAATCAGCCATTGTGCAATACATAAATAACACAAATAATTAACAATATAATGAATATTATAAACAGTAGATCAAGACATGAGACTGCAAAAATCATTTATTATTTATTATAAACAGTAGACCAAATTCAATGGATTCTTTTCTTCTAATACTTGAACATGCCCCAGTTTTCAGAAAAAGGTTGTATCAAGTAGGTTCTATATCAAAGGGTTTGATGAGAGTGTGTGTATTCAATTTTAAAGGTTTCAAGAGAGCAAGAAGACTGTGGGTCTGTAGTCTTTGATCTATTTCAGGTCTAACTTCAGTATTTATGTCATATAGGAATTCAGGGTCAACTTCAGTGTCAACGTTTTCTAATGAGTGCATTTCAATTACATTATATCTTACTATGCATGATTTAATATCCTCAAAGCTCTACAAGAAATGAGATCATTAATGATATTTCAACAACGATGCCCACATGCAAATTTTATCAACTTGCCTTAAAAAAATGATGAAAGCTTTAAAAAAGGATGTCGCAATAAAAGTCTTGTATTGTCTCCAATTATGCAAAAAAGAATTGCGTCTAAGACAATTATAGATGGAATAATTAGAGAGAAACTATCACTGTGAAATTAGTGCTGAAATATTCAGACACACACAAGCTGTACCGTCTGGTTTGATGAAGCCTGGCTGTCTTGAGGAGAGTGGAGACGGTGTGAGACGTTAGTGGTAAATCACAGTAGACAGGTGTAATATTGCCTTTAGGCCTGTCTGATCTGCCCACATTTTTAGCCGAACTCTGTTTTTAGACTCGTTTTCTTATGTGAAGCTATCCTGCGATACCACCCAGCTTTGAATGCAGAGGTGACATCTTTTGCTCGGCAGAAACTTTCGGTGCTTTCTGTGATTATTAATCTGGCCTGCTGCGGTTTTCCTGCAAGCTGCATCGCTCTCAAAAGATCTGCAATCTGCACCTCTCTCAACAGAATGGAGATTAAAGACTTACAAATGAGCGACGCACCTTCTCCAACCACTTTGTCTTTAATGAGCAGACCCTGCTGGAGAAACCAGCCCATCTTTACTCACAGGCGCCTCTCCCTATTATCTGCTGACATTCTGGGAACAGTACAGAATAAAAATAGACTAAGCTTCAGGTTTCATTTAGTTGACTAAAGAAGTTGAGTTTATATGAGTTGGCCCTTAAGGTAGATGTTTGTTAATTAGACATAGACATTAATTAGACGTACCGCACAGTGGTAATATGATATCAACGCCCCTGGGCATGATCGCCAGCACTCCTCCAGCAGCTCACAGTCCAACCACCCTGGGTTCCGTATAGAGTAGACGGTTCACCCTGGGTCACACTTTATGTCTATGGTGCCCTATAGATGGTTCACCCTGGGTCACACTTTATGTCTATGGTTGCGTATAGAGTAGACGGTTCACCCTGGGTCATATTTTATGTCTATGGTGCCCTATAGACTGTTCACCCTGGGTCACACTTTATGTCTATGGTGCCCTATAGACTATCTACAGATGCTCAGATTATAAACACACACACTGTTCAACAAGTCTGTTCATCTTGACACTGACTCAGCCTGAGCTTTTACAACCAATCAAACAAGACAGGCTTGATTAACGTATCATAGCATTTTTAAATCACATTCATTTTAAATAAAAACAAATTTGTTTTAGTTTAATTACCAGACATGATACAATATTATAGAGAAATACAATATTATAGAGAAATAGTCTGCATAATTATAGCATCAACAACACATCACAATCTTATATATATATTTTTTTAAATGCAATTTCCTTAGATGGATATTCAGGTAACTAAGAAGGCTACAATATGTTAATTAAATAGCCTTTCATAGGGGAAAGGGGCATTCCAAATCTGAAGATGCCTGATCACTACTGGAGGGCCTCATTAAGAAATCATTATAATCTGAAACTGAAAACCTTGCTGGGGGGTCAAACTGAAAATTCTATCAGGGGGCCCAGAATTCTTAACAGTGGCCATGTCACTGATCCACACCTGCTAGACATTCAAGGGAATAGAGAACCTCACATATCAAACAAACAAGGCTGACTTTCAGTCAGTTTTTATTGCACAAGCGATTCACTGCAACACACACGTGATATATATGGAGGCGATACAGGACACACACACACACAGGCCTGAGGTCGCTGTGAATTCACTCTCTGCTTTTAATCCATCCCGGATCGTCCTTCCTCCAGGACCCTCCAGGAGCATTGAGCAGCTTCTCAGCGCCCTGGGACCAAGTGAACCGTCCGTCTCGGTCAGGGACGGACAGGAGTGCTCTGTTCTTTTTGCTTTTCTGTTGGGGTTCTTTGTGGAGGAAACCCCTTGTGAACACAGGGAGAACATGCAAACTCCACACAGAAAGGCCCGGGAGATAGCCCAGCCGAGCACTGAAGGTCTGGGGAGGACCTGTCCCCCAGAGCCAACAACGCCCCATGTGGGAATCGAACCCATGACCTTCTTGCTGTGAGGCGGCAGTGCAAGCACCTGAGCCAACGTGCCACTAAAATAACATAACATAACAATATGGTGCAAAACATACATTTTAAACAGTACATGTCGATAATGATGAGACCAGGAGTGTCTATTGAAAAGATCAGAAGCCAAGGCAAGTTTTCCCGGGGCTTGTCATCATTGTTATACAAAAGAGAAAACAGGTTTTAGAGTCTCTCAAGGGTCAACCCTGGAGCTGCGGTGCTTGCTATGACCCTGTGACCCTGTGACCCTGTGCCCGATAAGCTCATGCACTTGGCATTTATTTAAAATGTTTTTAGAAATATGCATGTCTGTATAAAATGTAGCATTATTACTTGAAGGCAAGAATACGTGTGGAAACATAATAATAATAATACTGTAATAATGATGAGTTTTAAACTAGCCGCAAGCAGAGATCGTTGAGGTCCAAGCAAAATTGTATTAATTTTGAACCTTAACATTAGAGGCATGTATTGGCTGCTGAATTTTAATCGGCCATTGGTGACCATTTCGTTGAGGAAAACAAATTAAACTTGTGAAACAGATGTGAGCAAATGTAGCCAAGTATAAGCATATAAAATTTAAAAATGTTAGCTAGACCTAAATTTCCCTCGGGATTAATAAAGTATCCATCTATCTATCTATCTATCTATCTTATGCTGTTCTTGACATTTTTAAATGTGTCAGCTGCAGCGCCCCCTATGGACTAAAAATGTATTGCGAGGATGCACGTTCCAAAAACCCTCTGCAAAGCCAGCTCGCTGCAACTGAAAGTTTGTAGACCATTCAAATAAAATGTTACCAAAAAGACAGTTAATTAATAGTTTGTACGTTTTTTTACTTTTTTCTGTTTTTTATTTGTTTGTTTGTTTGTTCGTTTGTTTGTTTGAAATGTGCTCAAAACATTGTATTGCTTGGATGCACGTTCCAAAAACCCTCTGTGAAGCCCGTCTCATTCAGCAGCCTGGGCTGCATCACAGCTAAATTCCCTTTTGAAGTCCTGGACTTCATCCAGGCAAAAATAAAAAAAATCAGGTGTTGGGCTTCAAATATGTCAGTCACAAATGAGAAAGCCAGTACAGGGCTTGATGGAGGAATTGGGGGGTCTGGGTGCTGGGGGGGGAGGAATGGAGAGGTATGTTTTGAAAACCTCTGGCTCAACTCTAGCTTAATTAGCATATTGTATCTTTAAACTGACCCTTCCAAGTACATGACACCCTAACTATGCATTAAGCTAGGAAGTGAACAAAGGACTTGTCTGAAGACCTTTATCTTCTGCCAGTTACCTTTCACCCTTGTTGTCAGTGACTTGTGTGACTACTATTGTCCATTCGCAGTCAAACCTTTTTATCATCCATACCAGACTTACCTACCTACTTCTGCTCCTGGTTATTGCCCAACAGAGCGACAGGAAGCCCCTTTATGGTCATACACCTTTTAACAAACTCCTCGGCCTCTTAGGCACGTGCTCCATCATCCCAGGGAGTGAGCACCCTATAGGGAGTGAAACCAGTAGCTGATTCCACCCCCCTTCCCAGTCTCCACTCATCTCATAGTCGGCCTCAGAGACCCACAATTCCCATTTGTGATTTACCTAAAAGGAGTAGAGATGCGTCTATCCCATCCAACCGATGGCTTTTTCGATGCTATCTAAGTGAGGACGGAGAGTAAGCATGTGAGCAATAAGCTTCAGATCGGAGTAACGTAAAGTATTTCCTGAGAAAGCTTCGGATCGATGTAACGTACAGTTATTTCCCGAGATCGAGCGGCAGTCGCTCAGCCAGTGCTTGTTCTATTTCCACCTACATGGTAATAGCTGTGAGTGCTTGTGAAAAGCCGAGCGTGAGAAGCTGTGCGCAGAACTAATTGGCACCTCGGAAACAACCCGAAGACAGGCTGGAAGCGCTGATGTGAAATGAGTGTGTACATCAGAGACACAAATTGGGTCGCGGTGCAGCCCGGCAACTAGGGACTGTGTGTTATTGCCACAAGCGTTGACCCAGCCAATCTAACTTACACACGAACAATAACACAGGGTGAGAAGAAGGGGGGGGGGGGGGGGCAGGGGGGTGGCAGAACCAGGGAAGTTATGTTATAAATAAATGATGTCAAAACATTTGAGGAGACCATTTATAAACCTGCCCTCAGTTTCCAGGCATCTCAGAAGGCAGCCGAATCTGCCGTGGATCTGTCTCTCATCAGGCCCAGGTCCCTCCCAGGTATCTGAACAGGTATCTGAATGGTGTCAGGGTGTAAGGAAGTCAGGAAGTAAGGGGTGTCAGGGTGTAAGGAAGTCAGGGTGTAAGGGGTGTCATGGTGTAAGGGGTGTCAGGAAATGTGGGTGTGAGTGTGTGTGTGTGTACGTGTGTGTGTGTGTCTGTGTGTGTTTGTGTGTGTGTGTGTATGTGTGTGTGTGTGTGTGTGTGTGAAAAAGAAGAGGCCTACCTGCTGCTGCTCCTGGATTTTGTGGGATGCGTGGCTCACATGTGCGGCCCTTATTCCCACACAGCATTTAGCCTCAAAGCAACAAAA
>NC_045172.1:21841838-21844338 GCF_900700415.2 Clupea harengus | reverse complement strand
GAGAAACAGAATAACGCTGATGAAGTTGAAATGAAAAAAAAAGAAAGCCTTACATTACATTGTCATGCTCACGTTGTTAAACTATTCCTTTTGTATTCTATTGTTGCTCTTCTCCTTCGCCGCTCCCTTACTCGTCTTCGTGCTGCTCAAAGAACTCATGGCAACAGACGGTAACCATGGTGATGAAAGTCATAAACTCCTGGAAGTCGCACTCGGAGTCGCCATCCGCGTCCAAACTCTCCATCAGGCTATCCATCGTGGCCTGGTCTTTCACTTGCTGGCAGGCAGCAGAGAGGGAGATAAGCCAATTAATGAGCACAGCTATGTGCTCCCTCTTATTCCCCTCAACCTCTTTATGCAGCTAAACGTGTGTGTGTGTGTGTGTGTGTGTGTGTGTGTGTGTGTGTGTGTGTGTGTGTGTGTGAGTGTGTGTGTGAGACTCACCTCGGAGAAAGCCGGAAACTCGTTACTGATCAGGTCCTTGAGCTCACTTTTCTTCAGCTTGTGTTTGTCTCCTTCTTTCTCTGAGTACTTGTGGAACACTTCGATGATGGTCACCATGGCATTTTCTAGGCCACTCATGGTCAGACGTTCAAGCTAAAACAAATGGAAGAAAATTAACATGTAATAACCAATGTCATAACACCAACTGGAATGTGTTATACGATCTGAAGAGACCTGTGTCTATAAATCAAGGTCACCATTTATGAGCACTTTATAAATAACTAAGAAACACAGTAAAGCAGAACAAATACGTTTATCCACAGTGTACCGACTATTATTGTACTTATATAACTATAATTATAGCCCTTGGCAGAATATTGACTCGTATTGACTTACCAGCGTGACACAGCAGTCAGAGCAGAAGAGGGACTGAGGAAGAGGAGCGGACAGAGGGAGCCAGAGGAAGGACTTTTATAGGGCAGCGGTGGAGGGGTAGAGCCTGGGCATGGGGGCCCCTGCCAGTCCAGCGCCCTGGCCAATGGGCTCCTGACCCCACTCTCACTCCATTGTACTAGCGCATAACGAGGGCCATTGACAAGCATGCCACTGCCCTGTCATAGCGCAAACTCAGTCGCATGTCTTAGTACAAACTCAGTCTCATGTCTTAGTACAAACTCAGTATCATGTCTTAGTACAAACTTAGTCTCATGTCTTAGTACATACTCAGTCTCATGTCTTAGTACATACTCAGTCTCATGTCTTAGTACATACTCAGTCTCATGTCTTAGTACAAACTTAGTCTCATGTCTTAGTACATACTCAGTCTCATGTCTTAGTGCATACTCAGTCTCATGTCTTAGTACATACTCAGTCTCATGTCTTAGTACATACTCAGTCTCATGTCTTAGTGCAGAAGCTAGGAATACATGCTTATGGCATCTGCAGTGATTCTGTACCCCCTTGGCGTTTATGTGTGTTAGTGTGTGACTGTGTGTGTTCAGTATGTGCTTATGTTTTTATGAGTGTGTGTATTTAGGGTCTTTGTTTGATCATACTGATAGCGTGTGATAGACCCTGATAGCTGTCTGATTTGTGCTAATTTCTAGGTTTCTGCATATCCGTATCAGAAACCTGATACTTAAACCCATTGTATTGCTAAACTAACAGTATGTTTGATTCAGAACAAGGATATTTCTTCTCTTAAAGGTGAGTCGTCATTAGCAACCAAGCAGGGAATTCCAAAACCACACCGTCGACCGAAGTGAAATTCCTACATCATCATCCTTCGCCGACGACGTCTTTCGTCGTTTCCTGACACTACACTTTATGTTGAGCTCGCTCCGTTAAACGTAAAGAGACTTGCGAGTTTGTGTGCATTGGCCTCTTTCTTTTGATCTCTCTGCAAGTTCTGGTGGGCACTATGCACACAAACGGTTTGTTGTCAGGCAACCCCCTTTGGCAACAATGGGCTGTTTGAGAGGAAATAGGTGGCAGCGCATGTTAATGAAGAGAGCCCTTTCTCCAGCAGAGTTGGCCAGACGTGTGCCCTGGGCGCTAGCAGACTGCTAAGCAGATCAAGCACGGCTCTGAAATGCAAAAAGGCTGCTTGCGCTGGCCATGTGACGCCGTACCAGTGGGTGATCAATACGTGCCATCTTGAAATGAGATGATCAATGTACCGACGAGTCCAAAAATGAGTTCTGTACACTCACAAACACAGTATTGATCATCACAATGCATGAGTGTGTCAAAAGGTATCGATCGTGTTTTGCTTGACATTGTCATTGGACTGTGCAAGAAACTATTTAGGGGGTTTTTCATTCCAAAAGTTGCTAAATGACGCAGTGGAAAGACTGGGCTGGGCTATTGTATCGAAAAATAAGCAGTTTCAAAAACTTTTAAACGCAGCGGTGTTCAATATACAGGAATCACAAGAGAAAAAAAAAACAAAGAGTGAAAAAGAGCCAAACGAAGAAAGAAATTCTTTCTCCGTTTTTTTTGTCAGCCTCTTTCTTCCTCCAGTTATTTCTGCTTCTGTTCTGTGCTCCGGTCAGGC
>NC_045172.1:21829338-21836838 GCF_900700415.2 Clupea harengus | reverse complement strand
AAAACGTTTATTAAGGTAGCATATCTACAAATCTACTGGAGTGATCACAAAGTCATTTAACAATGTGGAGAAGGATGCGTTTTCCTTGGTTTGTCATTGATTTGAGTAGGTGGAGACCGGCCTCCAGAGGCTAGATACAGCACCTCCTAATTTTGTCCATCAGATGGCGCTAGAGAAACACCCCCTCCAGCACTACGAAACTAAATAGAATTTCATTTTGATGTATATGAAATATCTGAAATGATATTGGTATTTTTAAAGTCCCCAAGAAAAAAATGCAAACAGGGCTAACTAGGCACTTTGAGTAGAAAGAGAATATGTGCAACTGATCCATGATCGACAGATATAGGTAATACCCAATGAATCAGACCTAATTTTCGTTTCATATTCGCCTGTGCTGGTGTATTGGCAAAGTCGACTAGCTCACATCACATCACACGCATCACATATTTTGTGTTGAGGAGTACAGCAACATTTCTCAAACTCATGCAGAGAAGTGTGCATCGGATTGAGACAAATCAGTCACCCATGAAATTAAGTCTCTCCGCCGAGGTCTCCAAACTCGTTTCAAATTAGCTCCAAAGCCCTTCTTAAAAACACAGACTAAAAACAAACTATTTACATCTAATGTCTACATGAAATCAAGAATGTTGACGTTGAGTAGAGCTTTGTTATTTTGTGCATTTGTCTGTGCAATCATTAGGTTACATTTTGTTTACCTTTATTTTGCCAACGATTGCCACTAGATGGCAATAGTCGCTCAATGCAAACAAACGTCTCGCTAAATAAATGAACATTCATCTTATCGGCCACGCCAACTTGGACGGATTAGTTGGGCGTAACAATTTTACATAATTTAATTAAATCACGTAAACAATGTCATATTTTGCTTGCTACTACAATATGAATATTATAAATCTCAACCAGGAAATTGAACACCGGGTTATTAGAGTTTAAGCACAGCCAAGTATGTACTCAAACAGAGCAAACATAACATTGGGGTTAGCCTGAATATCTCAGAAGAAGCAGTGGCCTTGCAACACAGGCAGAAGTGATTCCATACAAGCCGTACAAAAAATTAAGATAAATAAGTATTCCTGGAGCACAACTGTATTCCAATAGCTAAACAAGTAGAGATATTTAAACAAAGAACTCTAGGCTTTGGATTCTCAGGGAGCCTACATGTAAAACCCTCTCCTTCCCTGCACTGTTAGTTTCCTTCTATCTCAGTGTCTGCAATGTGAACAAATGCACATCCAGTGCATCATATTAAAGTAGAGGCGCAGGCTGACAGCTTCTCTTTGGCATCGTGCCATTCATTAAGGCAGCCACAGAGCATCCGGACAACTGATATGGAAGTTAGGGAAGGCGGAGGGTGTTGTATGCAGACACAGCACAGCGGGTAATGGAGATGCTAACAGAGACGCTAATACACAAGCAAACTATACAGTGGCATTTACACATTGGAACACAAACACACAGAATTAAGCCATTATCACTCATACTAACACACGCGCAAGGCAAACTATTTACACTCAGCTTTTCCGCAGGGAACCGCCCTGCATGCTACAGTACTGCTGCCACCCTGACTGGTCTGTGTACGCTAGGCCTCCTATGCACAGCATTTGTGTGTGTGTGCTGTAAGGGCTGTGTGTGTGCTGTAAGGGCTGTGCGTGTTACAGTAGGATTGTTTGGACAGTGACTCAAGATGAACAGCATGTACCATGCTGAGTTGCACACAGTGCTAGGAGACCTGGAGAATCTTCTGGAAATCCTTAGAGCTTCAGGCTCAAGACTGTCTGAACCAGTCAGTCAGTCAAAACCACAGTCAGTGTGTGTGTGTGCCTGTCATTCTATTTTCCTGAAGTCTCTGTCTATTTGTATTTTTTTTCCCCTAACTCTTTCCCCATCTCTCCCTCTCTGTCTCTCCCTTTGACCACAGTTCTCCGTTAACTTAAAATACAGTCCACAATTCAGATTTGGTTTAGCAAAACTTCGTTGATATTTGAGCTCAACAGACAATCAAATCACACCCTTCCCCTTTGCGGTTCTGAAGCTCTGTGTCGACTGGCTGGGATTATTCATACCTCGGTACGAGCCACTATGTTTGTTTTCCCATTTACAGAGCCAGGACTGTGTGTAAACACAGCGCAAATACTGAACGGACAGTTAGAGGGCTATGCTGAATTTGACAAAGAGTGTGTGGGATTAGAAGCGCGTAACTACTGCACCTTTAAGTCTTTACACTAGCTTACAATTGGCTTTACATTTACATTTACATTTAGTCATTTAGCAGACGCTTTTATCCAAAGCGACTTACATATGTGCGACTTACAATGTATACACATTTTACATTTACACTGATGGCACACTGCACATCAGGAGCAATTAGGGGTTCAGTGCCTTGCTCAAAGACACTTCGACAGGGAATCGAACTAGCAACCTTCTGATTACTAAACGACTGCTTTACCTCCTGTACCACTGTAGCTTTAAAGCACAGCTGCTTGTTTATCAACCACTAAATGGGGTGGGACTGAAATACCTCTCAGTTACGTGTCAGCAATACACACCTGCTGGATCTCTCAGGCCACTGGAGAGACATCTGTTGCTAATACCTGTTATGGAGCTTTCAGTTGCTGCTAATACCTGCTATGGAGCTTTCAGCCGCTGCTAATACCTGCTATGGAGCTTTCAGCTGCTGCTAATACCTGCTATGGAGCTTTCAGTTGCTGCTAATACCTGCTATGGAGCTTTCAGTTGCTGCTAATACCTGCTATGGAGCTTTCAGTTGCTGCTAATACCTGCTATGGAGCTTTCAGTTGCTGCTAATACCTGCTATGGCGCATTCAGCTACTGCTAATACCTGCTATGGAGCTTTCAGTTGCTGCTAATACCTGCTATGGCGCATTCAGCTGCTGCTAATACCTGTTATGGAGCTTTCAGCTGCTATGCTGCTCAGATCTGGAACCAACTTCCTGTTGACATCAAAGGTGCTCCAACTTTAACCAGTTTTTTTAAATCTAGACTTAAATTCCAACTGTGCTCAGATGATTTTTGTCAACTGATCGAATACACTCAACTTTCTGTTTTTCTCTGTGATCTTTAAGCATCCTTCCATTTTCAATCTTTTATTTTTCTGTGTTCTTTTATCTGCTCATTCACCAAGCATTTCGAAATCGCCCAATGCGAGTGATTTGTGCTGTATAAATAAACGTGCCTTGCCCTTGTCTCTCTGTGTCTTCCTCTCTCTGTCTCTCTCAGTGGTTAGACTCCTGACACACTGAATAACAGCGTCCCAGAGCCGTGGTTACAGCTGCACTGCTCCGGCCTGTAATAGAAAACATGGCACTGGACCATGTGCTCGCTACACAGTCTGCCATGTGGAAAGAATCCCACGATGATTACACACAACACGGGGGTGCAGGGCTGTGCTGAAATGAGCACCTCGATGGGACTCTGTGTGCACGGTAAGTATACACTGCTCATCTTGAGTCATGCCCTTAACAATCACACTGTCCCTAGAACAGGCCGTCCTTACAATTACAAACAAGAACAGGCGTCGTATAGGACAGCCAGCCCACACAGAGCCAGAAAGATGTGCGTATTCCATATGATGTATTGCATTTACATTGACTCATTTAGCAGTCACTGTTATCCTGACGGTCCCTTTCATGACCGCCAACTGGCGTGCCCTCTGACATAGGGTTCTCCCTGGAGAGCGAGAGAGAGAGAGAGAGAGAGAGAGAGGGAGAGAGAGAGAGAGAGAGAGAGAGTACACAAGGTGAAAGATGGCTTCAGACGCTCGTCTCTGATTGGACACTCATCCTCCCGTGCGTTAGGGAGAGCTAGGCCGCTGGCTCATGAGCGATGTCCTCTCTCTCTCTCTCTCTCTCTCTCTCTCTCGCTCTCTCTCTCCCCAGGCTCCTACTCACTCTCTGGCTGGCTCCTGCACGCAGCGTGGGGCTCGGGCAGATCAATCCTCTGAGCTCTCCGGGGAGCCTGGAGGAGAGCTGGGCTGATACATTTGTGGACGATCTGTGTCTCCACCCCCCAAACAACCCCCCCCCACACACACACACACACACACACACACACACACACCAGCGTGACTTCCAGGCAGCTTACCTATTCGTCACCAGACCTGGAGGGATGGAGGAACAAGGCCGGAATGAAATCCCCTCCCACTGTCTCAATCGACATAAGAAGCAGAGATCAAGGCTTTATCCTCGTTGGAGAGATTGACACATATGCTCACACGTGTACTCACACACTCACACACTCACACACACACACACACAGTGACACACAGACACAATGACACACATGCAAGCACACACATACAGGTGAGACGTATACATGTGTGACAGCAGCCCCACTGAACTACTTAGCAGGACACACCAGTGTTTGTTTGTTTGTTTGTTTGATTGTTGACCTTGTGTGAATGAGCAACTCAAGGTTGGAAGTGTCCTTGGATTGAGGTTACATCTCAGTTCTTCTTTGTGCACGCTTCCTGGGTTCAACGACGGTGCAAAGCGAGTGAAGTTAAGGGGCCAACCAATGAGGAAAAAAAGACTGCGCACTAATTACGGGGGATTAGATGGGATTAACACGCTCTGCCGATAAACTGCCGGTCTGCCGTGTTGTTGGCAGCGAGGCTCGGTGCAGCTTCCGGCTCCACCTGGCGATTTGACTCAGTTTGTGTCGACTCGCGTTTGAACAGAGCGAGTGTGTCCAGTCACTCCGTCTTGTCCGTGGATGCCCGCGGGAAGCAAATAGCAGCTCTGCAGTGTGCTTGTTGCTGTGGGTCAGTGGGCTGGTGAGGGATACCAGCGCAGACTAATCCCTTTATCCAGCCTGTCGTCATTGCCAAGCGCTGCTGGTAGTCATGCTCCTCACGTCAAGAGTTGAAAACAAAAACAAGAGCCGCTACGCAGTAATTGAGCGGGCTAATGTCTGGCAACTCCACTGGGGGATTATACCCAGTGCAAGTCCTCACAAACACAGCACTCTGGGACTGTGGCTGAGGCTGTGGCTGAGGCTGAGGCTGAGGCTGAGGCTGAGGCCCCCCAGACCATACCAGACCAGGCCAGATAGGGGTGAGCAGCACCAACACCTTCCAAATTCACTGGACCATTGACTATTGAGCTCAGTCCACAGAGAGGGGGAAGTGGTTCTGATGAATTATTAAACTAAGAGAATTATAATGTAAAAGAAGCTGCAGAGACACCTATCACCACCTCTAACCGTGATATGGGCATATTAAACCCCTCTAACTGTGATAACCCTTCCACAGACATGGGCATATCAAACCCCTCGTGAGAAGGTAAATTCCCCCTTCTCACCGCTTCACACTGGAGCGGAGTTTGACGCACATTGAGACCAAGAGCAGGAGAGAGGCATTGGACTCATTGGAAACACACACACACACACACACACACACACGCCTAGTTAGGCATTTCACTAGCCACCTGTCCTTATAGCCTTCTTAATTAAGTGATGACATGAGGGGTGTTTGAGGTGAAGTGTGTTAGGTAGGTATGTTAATAATATGTGTTGGGTGCGTAAGGTGTTTTTGTTTTTGTGAGTACTTGGAGTACTGTTTGTGTTTTGGATTTATGTTCGTTTTGTATGCATGTTCGGAGTAATTGAAGAGAATACCCAGTAAAATAAATAAGTATATATTTTTCTAAGAAGCAACTATCTCCTGCACCATTTTTTCCTGACTTCACCACCGACTCCAGTTAGCCCACATCCCAAAACCCCTATACCGTAGTCTCTTTGAGCCTGCAAAAGGGATTTGATGTTGCAGGAAGGCTTCAGTAGGCTTTCTGTTTAGTGAGTTTAGGGACCACCTCCAAAGTGTTTTTGAGGTCCTGAGGGACACAGAAATCTTTTTTGAAGCGACGAAGGGATATTGTGGTATCCTCGGAGACGGAGCCTTGCTGCTGTCTGACAGTAGTGTGCTGTCTCACTGTGTGTGTGTGTGTGTGTGTGTGTGTGTGTGTGTGTGTGTGTGTGTGCTGCTGCTGTCTCACTGTGTGTTGCCTCACTGTGTGTGTGTGTGTGTGTGTGTGTGTGTGTGTGTGTGTGTGTTCTGTCTCACTGTGTGCTGCTGCTGTCTGACAGTTCATATGGACACAGTAGCTATGCAATCAAATGTGGTTGAAAGAAATTTTAATTTCTAAAACAACTCAAGGATTTGTAAAGGCCAAACTCAAAGATCCCAGTTAGATAAATTGGGCATTTGGGCCAAAAGCCCTGTGTCAAGACGTATCTTTGGCAGATTAAACAGACATTCACTTCCAAAATGTCAACTGGCCGTGTTCACAGACACATATGGTGCAGAGCAGTACATTTACATTTAGTAATTCAGCAGACGCTTTTGTCCAAAGTGACGTACAAGGGAGAGAACAGTCAAGCTACGAGCAATAGAACCTGGAGTAACAATAAATAAATACTACTTTACATAAGAAATATAACAAAATGAAATAAAAAAGAAAAAGAAGTGCAGAAATGTAACTGCTGTAATTGCAAGTTACGCACTAGTCGAAGTGCCAGTTTAGGACGGGAAGTGCTCTCTGAAGAGTTGGGTCTTCAAGAGACTCTTAAAGGTAGAGAGGGACGCCCCTGCTCTGGTAGTGCTGGGTAATTCATTCCACCAACGTGGAACTACAAATGAGAATAGTCTGGACTGACTGTGTGCTGTCCATTGGAGCTGTTCATGCTGCATGTTTGTGCCAGAGCCTGATATGACCTGTGAAAAATGTACACGTGCCTTATATGCTCACTTACACACACACATACTAATTAACAGACATACACACCACAAACATGCAACTCAAACACAGACAGGCACACACACACACACACACACACACACACACACACACACACACACACACACACACACTCACAAGCACTCAAACACAGACAGATACACACCACACATCAGTAAATAAACCAATAAACCAATAAACAATAAACCAGTAAACACCAAGCAATGAGCCCCAAGAGTTTGGTTTGGGAGCAGGAGGATCATGCGTGGGTACGTGCCCATGGAGGAGCTCATTTGTTTTCCAAATTGTATGGAAATCCACTGCCAAGCACTGCGCACTGCGCCCTGTGAAAGAACTATGGAATCTGTATGAACTTGAATCCTCCTCTTTTTATTGGAAATTTCTATTCCTGGGTTGGAGAGGCAAACATAAAATTCAAATCAGTCATTTTGTCTCACCCTTCATCCCTCCCTCCCTCGCTCTCTATCTCCCCCTTCTCTCCGTCTGTCTTTTGATAGAGGGCCCAAACGTCCCGAAATCTCTCACACAGCTAATATCATCCCCTTTGATGTCGGCCAAACTTCAAAGGCCCTGATAATTGAAGCAGCACGCCGCCATTAGAGATTGACAAATGTGACTGTGATGAGAAAAAAAAGAAGGTTGCCGGCTGCCGTACACTGCGAGCATCGCCTCACGGCTCAGTCTGCCTCGTCCGCCACCCCCA
>NC_045172.1:21819338-21824338 GCF_900700415.2 Clupea harengus | reverse complement strand
CAGTGGCCTTAGCCTAAAATAATCAGCACATGCAACAACTGCACAGCGTCCTGGTCTGCAGGCTCAGTGAATGTGTCTGTGTGCCCAAGACGGGTCTCAGACTAAAAGTGTCCTGGTCTGCAGGCTCAGTGAATGTGTCTGTGTGCCCGAGACGGGTCTCAGACTAAGCGCCCTGCGGGAGAGGCCTCTGGTATACTCTCTTACGGCGCTGAAGGAATACTGATCAACCTGAAATGTTTTTGAAGTGTGTGTGTGTTTTTTTCTTCTTTCCCGGCCTTGCCACTAAGCTAATGAATGGAAAGGACAGCGGAGGGAAATGTGTATGACAGTGTGTGTGTGTGTGTGTGTGTGTGTGTGTGTGTGTGTGTGTGTGTGTGTGTGTGTGTGTGTGTGTGTGTGTGTGTGTGTGTGTGTGTGTGTGGTGTGTGTGTGTGTGTGTGTGTGTGTGTGTGTGTGTGTGTGTGGGTGTGTGTGTGTGTGTCTGTGCGTGTGTGTGTGTGTGTGTGTGTGTGTGTGACAGTGCTCTTTAAAGAGACGAGAGATGCGGATGAAAACAGGCAAGAGAACCCAAACAACGTCTCAACTTCGGAGCACACACAAACTATTAGACACATTTATTTATTTCCCGTGCTTCTGAATATGTACTTTCAACATCACAAGTATTTCTGTAAATCCTCTGGGGGATTGTAGCTAACATAAATAATACATTTAGTTTTTCAGATGAGCACCCATAGCTACCCATATCATGGCTTCTATGAAAATGTGGGGATATGTGAATTCAATTCATTGCATATTTTAGCAGTATCAAACAAGTTAGCACTCACAGGGTGGTTTATGTTTTTGTGTCACTATCTGGTTCAGCCTTAAAACAGCATATCGGAGAATATTTGTGTACATCATCGTTATCTCCGGAGGATGAAAGGGATTAATTAGCCTGAAAAGGGAAGGGCACGGGATCAATACATGGTCAACACGGCGCTATCTCGGCATGCAAAGAGCAAACACACTGACAACCAAGTCAAGGCTGAAGGCCTAAAGTCTGTTATAGCCCAAAGACGCATTTCTTTGTTTTGGGTTTATTTTCTAAGGGGGGGGGGGGGGGCGATCAATCAGTGTTCAACAAGAGGTGGCGTTGTCTCCCCAAGCTGGCCGTACCCAGCATCCATCATTGGGCCGGGCCTTCTGACAGGCTGGAATGAAATGGCTGGCTGGGGGCGGCCCTATAAATCAGTGGCGGCGGCTCCCTCTCCTCCTCTCCTGGATTTAAACAGCGCTCGGCCACGCCGCAGACCTAATGGCCATTCCCTCTCTTTCCTGAAACCCGAGCGTGCGTAGACTGCCACTTTTCTGGGCACTGCCCCGTCTGGGGCTCTTAATAAAGCGCCCCCCCCCCCCTCCTCATCACCCTCGGCCTAATGGCCTTAAGCCGCCTCTTAAACTCTTCTCCACTGTTCCATGTGCTTTTTCACATGCTGGGCACCAAGTTGGGGTGGCCTCCGTGTCTGTTTAAGATGTTAATTGCCTGCCTCTGCTG
Organism: Clupea harengus; assembly: GCF_900700415.2. NCBI lineage: Eukaryota > Metazoa > Chordata > Actinopteri > Clupeiformes > Clupeidae > Clupea > Clupea harengus. The sequence continues at coordinate 21,822,804 of NC_045172.1, read as the reverse complement.
TTTAACTTGTGTGCCAGTCTTCTCTCGCTCCCTCTCATGTATTTGTGTGTTCTCCGTCACCCCAGAAAGGCCTCTGGTGTTGTTGACAGACCGCCTGAAGCCCATCTCACTTTAAGAGAGAGTTCATTGCTGCTCGATGTCTTCTAATGGGCCTGCTGGCAGAGAGAGAGAGAAGCCAGTCAGAAGCAAAGACTCTGAGTCACTGAGGTCTCTCAAACAAGGGATTGTTTCTGAAGTCATCCCACACTTTGGTGATATTTTATAAATAGTTAAACATCCAGACTGTTTAACCAGACAATCCCATTCCGGCAGGATAACCCCAAACAGAAGAAGGGTCACTCATATCCAAACAAGACAGTAAGACCGTTTACATACTACTGTCGACCGCTTGTTTATCCTGCACAGTCATTACACGTCCATTTGCCAGGTGAGAGATCCTCTCCAGGACAGTCTATTAGGCCTTGATGTCTCGGCTCGGGGCAAAAGCGCCCGATAAGGAAATGAATGTGCCTCCTCCGTGACTGGGCCCAGCTCTGCACACATTCCTCCCAACTTCCATGACAAACTCTGACTCAGACCAGACCCGTTCAGCCCAGAGGCTCCAAAATATAGCCCTAGGATACGACCGCGCGATCCCACAGGACAAAAATGGCCCTTTGTGGCAATGATGCTGACATTCGCAGGAGCCACGACTGTGGTGGTGAATTTTTTCAAAAGGGCCCAAATTAGAAAGTGCAGTCTGTTGTTTACATTCGTTGTGCTGACACAGAGCTGGCTGGTCCCCGCACTCCCTGGTTTGTATGCTGATGTTATCGCCATAATCTTGTCTGCTCTAGTTTCATTTCATTCATTTTTCAAATTGTCACATTGTCACATTGACAAAGTGAATCTCTACTCAGTTATCTGAAACCATTTCCCTATCTCTAGTTTCAGCATTACATAGGTCAGAAATATGAATAGGACAATAAGCTGGGGAACTGGGAGAAGCTCGGTTTTATTCCACTTAATTTAACGAACTCATTTGAATAGCACTCTGTGGTGTGTGTGTGTGTTTTGTTGTCCTGAAAGTGTGAAAAAAGTGCGTATATGTATACCCTCATGCTGTCCACATAATGACTTGTTTGTCTGTGTGCCTGTATGCTAATGCATCATTCCGCACACCCTGCGGCTCCTGATCATTTGCCTCCTCACTTATCCTTGATCTGTCCGTCTCCCACGGTGGAAAGAACCCACCACACAAACAGCTCGCTCGCCACAATCGCTTCACGAGCCTAATGAAGTGCAATGGCCTCCACTCGTGCGTAAAGATGTTTGTCTATCAGCTTGCATCTGAGCCAATTGAATTTACACATCCATAAACTCACCCTTAAAAATAGAAACGCGAAAGTTCGAGAACAACATGTTCCGTTTGATCCTGGCTATCATTTGAGTTGAGTGCTATCATCCCAGCTTTTATCTGGAGAAAAAAAATGTTGTGTTGACTGTTTGAAATAACGAAAGATGTGATGTGAAGTGATGTTTGGTGCTGCGGTGTTGTTTTATGCTGACAGCTTATCGGCATCCCATGGTTCTCGCTTCCTCTTCAACCTGAGATTCTCTCGGGCGCCGTGACTGAAGTTTCTCATCAGGCGCCCGTCACTGGAGAAGAAGGAGAGAAAGTAGAAGTTTGTGTCAACAGTGGCAGCGTCAGCTTGTTGTGAAACACATCTGGGCCTTCTCCTTGAGCTGAAGTGTGATCTACAATCGTTTTCACGCTATTTCACACATGAGCAAACTATTGGCGAGATTACGCAATGGATGTTTAAAAATAAGTGAATTGTCTTACTGCGTTAAAGTGCATCTGCTTGTAAACAACGTGATGATTGTTCTTGAACTCAGTCAACATACTGTGGCTGCATCACTGTGTATGTGTGCATTTTCAAACAAGTCTGTAAACTTCCCAAATTAAAACATCTTATAAATAAAGCACATCTCGTAATATAAGACATTTGCAATATTCACAAATATAAACAAATGAAATTCAAATAACAATTGAAACTTAAACCTCGGCAAAGAACAAATGACAGCTGCGAGGCCATCGGTCGCTGGCAGTCTCCTCCCTCCTGGTGACATCAGTGAGTAGTGCTGCCTGCAATCCAAGCAGTCTGCTCAAGTCTTACAGAGGAGTAACAGCCGAACTACTGAACTTGAAGGTCTTGCCTATTTGGATGAGTTCTCAGTCACCCGTCTGCTCGCACAAAAAACAAGTGAGTTGTTAAGATTTTGTGGGCTTTTGTGGGCTTTGATGTATGTATTTTTACATATGCTTTTGGAGGCGTAGTCATATATTTGTTGTGGAGTCTCTCGTTGTCATTGAAAGCAGCAAGGGCTGATGAGCCAGAATAACCCCTGAAGAATGCACACTGCTGGCTTATTCTGTCATAAGCTTTACTCCTTTGGTGATGTGACAAGCTATGGTACTTTCGTAGATTATTTTTACCGACTGTTTCCTTCTTAAATGCGTTACGCTTTAAACTTTGATAAGGAAACCACAAGTTGAGGACCGATAAAATGTTTATTCGACTACACAACAGCGTTTCAATTGGTTGTAGTATTTATTTAGCTGGTTTTGCGCTTCGACAATATAAAATAGCGAGCGTCTTATAAGAAGTGTCTTTAAAAGGGTTCGTGTGGTTGCTATTACGTGTTGCCAATGAAGGCTACCTTGGTAGATGGGTCATTCTCGCCGTCGCTTTGTAATGATTTGTATTTGGCGTTATACATGGGATAAAAGACTATTAGGATCACTCAATTATTCAAGCAATAATTGTGCTGTTTGACGGGCTTCCTTGAGTCCACATTAAACGAGTGGCATCTTAGTTATTCTATTTACAATTCTTGTTCGGTGTATTGAAGTATTAGGCTATTGTTCTCAAACCGTGTAGCCCACGTAGCAGACGTCCATTCAGACGTCGGTGTCCAGGTCTATGTGATGGAATATGAAAACCAGGACCTCATTTCTATGTTAAAAGGTGCCCATTAGTGCCGCTCATCTCGTGCCTGACCATGGGTCCACCACCCTCCTCCCCCCCCCTCTCTCAGCCGACATTCCATTTGGATTTGGATAGCTGTGTAACTCCATGACCCGGACTATAACCGGATCCCGAGCATATACCCTCAAAAAACCCTTGCAGAGGAGACACGAACAACATTCCACTGACGCTCTGCAGACTCGCTGAAATAAAGACACTGTGCAAAAGAAGGAAAACAAATGTTAGCTGTTGTTTTAAAAAAAAAATCGCAATAAGAAATAACTTCAGGGTATGGCGTGTCCCTATACTTCGTGCTATCTGTGCGCTTAAACTCCACTGTTTCGCAGTAGAAGCGACTGCAACCTAAGCATAAGTATATGGCTACAAAGTTGGGTTTGAACAAGCGCCCACTGTAATCTCCGGGTTTCGCTCCGTTAACTCTAAAACTCTCCAAA
>NC_045172.1:21801838-21814338 GCF_900700415.2 Clupea harengus | reverse complement strand
TTGGAGCTAGCGGCTAATCCCCCGCACAAGTCGGCCTCCGTGTGTGATCACTCATTTACATTTACAGTTAGTCATTTAGCAGATGTTTTAGAACAGTGTGACTTACTGGCAGGGACTAGTAGACATTTTGTCAGTGCTTGTATTCCCTGGGAACGGACCCCATGACCTTGGGGGTGCCGTACCTGTTGAGAGACAGAGACTGTGTGTCTGTAGCATTTATTGATTTGAAAAGTATCATGATTTGCCAAATAAGGATTGCAGTGTTGACAGGCCAGCCAGTAGAAGAAAGTGTTGAGTAAGCTTCGTTGTATCCTCTTTGCGCATGACATCACTGAAGGATTTAGAGCGTTGGGAGAATCCCTTCCTGATAAGCCCCGGTGATTCATACTGGTCTCATTGCATCTCACAGCTGTTCAATACGTCTGTTTCATGCAAGGGCATCCATCCAAACAGCCCCTTCACTCCCTCTATCAGAAGCTGTTCAATAAGTGTGTTTCATGCAGGGGCATCTATCCAAACAGCCCTTTCACTCCCTCCAGCAGAAGTGTACTACTAATGGAGAGCGGCACGAGGCGAAATGACTTGGCTGCCTTACCTGACCCTGACACTTGCACTAATATTTGCCTGGATGGTGCTAACGCTGCTTGGTAGTCTGGCTCCATGGCTCAGAGAAGAAAAGCCTGGTGTTGTTGAAGAGGACATGACCTCCCGGTTTGATTTATCTGGACTATTCCCGCCCCCCCCCCCCCCCCCCCCCCCCACAAGGCACTATTCGCTATCCCTGCATTTCACCATCACTCACAGCAGCCTGGCGGCTCCAGGATTCCCGTAAATAACTCCTGTCGTTTTGTTGCATTAAGCGGATTATTTACACCCCGGTTTTAATGATGCAATTAATATTCTGGTGCTTTAAGTGAGGGCTAAAGGACAGAGTTGATATAAGTTAATAAGCTGTGATGAAATGAATGGTTAAAAGATTAAGATGAATGCTCTGCTGATGCAAGTGAAGTGGCGCGACGGCGTTTTTATTTCCGCCCACTCTCGGAGGTTTGCTGAGGGATTTCGCTTGAAGTTGCCAGCTCTGTTCGCAGACAGAGAGAAATGCCGAAAGACGGCGAGGATGTTTTTGTCTTTGCTTTTCGGAAGTGTGACATCTCTCCCCTTGTCCCCATTGCACTCCTAGGCTGATTAACATTTCTTATATTTTGCGAGGTTGGTTGCGTTATTGAGTTGGGAGCTTGAGATCACAACTGCCCCCCCCGGCGCACACCAGGTTTCCTCCATTAAGCAAGCGAGAGAGAGACTCCCACCCGCTACTGAGAACAGAGAACTGCGGAGGCAAACTTTTCAGTGAACTCGAAAGTTGGTGACAAATGGGTGACAGTCTGCATCGGCTTCCAATTCATCATGTCTTGTCAGGCCGATCATTGGATTAATCCATAAACAACTTCATCTGCGGCTCCCCCATCCAGGGACCTTTGGGTCGTTATGTGTCTGACGCTGAAGGAAAGTCTTTTAGGGTGGTGACATAATATTAGGGTGAGTCACTGCATGGTTGTGGGTTCGGCAGCACTGAACCATATAACCAACCGGCCCACCCCTGTGAGAGTTAGTACTCAGGGAAGTGAGACTTACTGTAGCATGGCGCTGGACGTACACACACTCATCAGGGACAGAGGTCTGGGCCACTGGGTGAAGTGAGACTTACTTTAGCATGGCGCTGGACGTACACACACTCATCAGGAACAGAGGTCTGGGCCACTGGGTGAAGTGAGACTTACTTTAGCATGGCGCTGGACGTACACACTCATCAGGAACAGAGGTCTGGGCCACTGGGTGAAGTGAGACTTACTTTAGCATGGCGCTGGACGTACACACACTCATCAGGGACAGAGGTCTGGGCCACTGGGTGAAGTGAGACTTACTTTAGCATGGCGCTGGACGTACACACACTCATCAGGGACAGAGGTCTGGGACACTGGGTGAAGTGAGACTTACTTTAGCATGGCGCTGGACGTACACACACTCATCAGGAACAGAGGTCTGGGCCACTGGGTGAAGTGAGACTTACTTTAGCATGGCGCTGGACGTACACACACTCATCAGGAACAGAGGTCATGGCGCTGAGTGAAGTGAGACTTACTTTAGCATGGCGCTGGACGTACACACACTCATCAGGAACAGAGGTCATGGCGCTGGACGTACACACACTCATCAGGAACAGAGGTCATGGCGCTGGACGTACACACACTCATCAGGAACAGAGGTCATGGCGCTGAGTGCAGTGAGGGCCGAGGGCGACTCACGACATTTGTTCTGTTTGGTGTCGACGGCAACGGGGACTCGATTCTTTTGAAACCGTCCCTGTTCTCACAGCAAAACGAGCTGTCCCATGACCCAGCAGATGGTCTGAATTATGGATTAAGCCTAAAAGCAAGGCAGAGCACTTTTTTGGGGCAGGGGTATGAGAGGTGAAGGCGATAATGCTTCTGACCCAATTCAGACTTGCTTTTAACGGCACACTGGGATATGAGAAAGTGTATGATGATCATGACATTCCTTTTTTGGTCTAGATTAATGTGTCAAAAATGAAAATGTATCTTAAATGATGTATCTTAAATTAAGTTGCAGAAACATGTATAAATACTCTAATAAACCCATGCCTTAGTTTAGATCAGCGGCAGCACACCGTCTTCCTTCTCAGCCTCGAAAGCCTGACAGTAAGGCAGAAAAATCTTTCTACGGAGATAGATGGTGGTAGGATTATGTCCTCCCCACCTAGTGCGAAAGAGCCTCTGGGATTATTTTCTCTGCACCACTGGATCATTTCATATCATCTCAGTCCTCAGATGGAATACATCAAAACAGCAAATGTGTTTTTAGGCGTCTGTGGTGGGTAATACATTTACCGCAAATCAAAACAGAACAGCCAGACACCAAACTGTTTCCCCCCTCGTAGCAGAACGGGTTTTTATGTTCTAAAAAGCATGAATGAGATCCTATTATGGACCCATATTGGGTTTTGAAGATTGGACAGATTAGGATTTATCTGTTATATTCAAGCTCAGGAGATATTGCCTCGCCATATGTAAGCCCTAAATATATAAATAACGTATATATAAAAAAACATTTAGCCGTTTCTACTGAAATGTTTATTCATACACGGAATGCACGCTCGTCTCTGCCTCCCTGCCTCTCTCTCTCACACACACACACACACCGACACACCGACACACACACACAGACACACACACACACACACACACACACACACACACACACACACACACACACACACACACACACACACACACACACTCTGCTGCTCTGCTGTCTGACTCGGAGTCCACTCCCCTCCTCTGGCTCTCCACATCACATGATGTGATGAAAGTTCTCCCGTCGGTGGGGGACAGATTTACAGCCGTCCCCTGACGTGCCATCGCTCTCAGTAATCTTGCATAAAGGCTACAGCCCTGTTCCTCATGCCAAACATCTGCTTACCTTAAGAAGCCATAAAATAGAACAAGAAGATTACAATGGCCCCTGCCTACACATCAGACAGCCTCAACAAATCTGTGTCTGCCTCTGCTAGACCATCTCTCATCCTTCCCCTCTCTCTATCTCTCTCTTTCTATCTCTTTCTCTCTATCTATCGAATCTGTCTTTCTGTGTCCCTACCTGTCTCTCTCTCTCTCCCTCTCTCTCTCCCTCACTCTTCCCCCTCACTCTCTCTCTCTCTCTGTCTCTATCTATCATATCTGTTTTTCTGTGTCCCTACCTGTCTCTCTCTCTCCCTCTCTCTCTCTCTCACTCTCTCTCCCTCACTCTCTCTCTCTCTCTATCTCTATCTATCGTATCTGTCTTTCTGTGTCCCTACCTGTCTCTCTCTCTCCTTTTCTCTCTCCTTCTCTCTCTCCTTGTCTCTCTCTCTCTCTGTGTGTTTGTCATGCAGAGACAGCAACCCCAGCTCCGGATGTGTGACATGTGACGTGACGTTGGCTTTGGGGGTGAACTTGTGGTATGTTTAAACTCTGTGGGCGCTTGGACACGGCTAATTGCTGCCGCAGCACCGCAGGGGTGCATCTCCAGAGTCGTCCTTTGATGTCCCCGTATCCCCGGGACCACCCCAATTAAAACACAGCGCAGACCAGAGGAAAGGGAAATAAACGCATATCCCCCACTTTATATTCTACCCCGGCGTCTTTACTTACAAATGCTCCCGGCGAGATGGCTCACAGGATGCCGCTGTAACGCGATGGCAAACATTTACCGTATTTCTGTCCAGAAGCTGGAAAAGATATTGTGTGCAGATGTGCATTCCTGAAATGCCTTGCCACTGAGTCGTGTGCAGTCCACGCGTTCTGACAGTCGTGCTCGTGAGATTCTGACATCTTTAGCATTGTTAGACTTAGAGGTGGGGGTGGGGTTGGGGGCTGTGGGGGTGGGGTGGGGTGGGGGGGGGTTGTGTGAATGCCAACGAGTTCCCCTGGGGCAAGGGCATTGGGAAGCTCAGAGGTATTTATCATTCCCTCTTTAGGAGAACCTTGTCTTATTGCACCCTCCGGCTAGAGACGCTCCCTAATTGATATTCTGTTGCAATGGTGCCTTATTTTCTTGACAAAAATTCGACAGAGGAAGACGGATACTGGAAATCGAAAGTATCCTTCTGCAAAGATATGTGGAAGTGGTCCAGCGTAAATAACTCTTAATAGGCTGTGCTGCACAGGTATAACAATCCCCTCCTGTGCTGATATTGTCGTTGGCATGAAGCTCTGTTTACAAGAACAGGAAATGCAATATTGCGCCCTCTTAAAATGTTGCTATGGCGGATGTCCTGAGACCTTGAAAAGCAATTTGGAAGAGTAAATGTCGGCGTCAAACCTGACTGCATAGCCTGTCGGTCATCCTATAAACTACTCTCATCCCAGTCAGCATGTGTGTTATCTATCTGTGGGCTACTCAATTCATTGTTTTCTTCATAATCTTGTCTATTGTTCTTGTGTCTGTGTGTGTGTGTGTGTGTGTGTGTAGTTTAAAATGACAGCTTCTCAGCAGGATTTATGGTGTCCCAGCTCGACACACATACAGATGTTCACAGTGGCATTTGTGTGTCCCTGCAGGTGAAATGGAAAGCCACCAATGACTGATACGTGTTTCTTGAGAAATGGGAAAGTAGTGTGACAGGGGCTCGCACCAATATGGCCGCCCACCGAATTCGAGTGACGAACAACAACAACGTTCTTCCACGCTGCAAGTCAGAGGGAACACTCATCGATCTGAGCGATGGGGTGTCTGAGCCTTGTCTCACAGATGTCAAAGGTCAGTGTGAGTCTTAATATCCCATTACCTCACTGGGGAATGTTGATTGATTGCATAGCGTGTGTAGCCGTATGCTACATTACAACACCCAAAAATGTTCTCTCTATTCACAAAGATGTGTGAATTCAGATTAGCTTTGTAAACACATAATCGTGCCTAATAATCAGACCATGTAATGAGGATGTTATAATCATTAGGCACTGTCTTTCTGAGAAAGCATTCAGGTTTATTCTAGGGTGACATGAAAATGAATAAAATCAGTTGTTAATGTGAATGAAGCATTAAAGGGGCTGTATGTAAGCCTGATTAGCTGTCGGATAGCAAGCTAAATGATTTCATACTCCCCACTCCAAGCAGATAGGGGGCAGTGTATTACCCTCACCCTTACCTCCTCTCCCTTCACAGAAGTAAACAAAAAGTTTGGCCAAGGTTGCGTATGCTGAAGGCTACATGTAACATGACAACATTTATATAATTGAAAGATATCAAGGCTAACATTAGTGTCTCCATCACCATAAATTGTTGGACTGGATATAAACTGGATATAGAGTATTAAGTATAGAGAGTATATAGACTAGAGTATAGATATAGTCTATAGAGTAGAGGATAGATATAGAGTATAGAGTAGAGAATAGATATAGAGTATAGAGACTGGATATAGAGTATCAAGTATAGAGAGTATATAGAGTTTAGAGACAGGGTATAGAATTCAGCGCTTACATTTATTTACATTTATCATATTTGGTCCTAGGGTTTCATCTCAATTCATTTCCTCATTATACTTGTTTTCAGCGCTTACATAGACGTTTATCATGTTCTGTCCCACTCATTATTAAACTAACCCAATCAAAAACCCTAAACAATGCATTGAGTCGTTTTGAGATGTGTTTGAGTCAATGGAGTCATTAAGGGTAATCATATTTAATAGGACCGTCATGGAAAGAGTTACTGATGTTTATTCTCTTGCTTGCAGTGCCTTCTCCTAGTGCCTTACGCTTGGACACCTCAGCCTCATTCGGTACAGCACGGGAGGTGGTCGCCATTAAGGACTACTGTCCATCCAGCTTCACCACGTTGAAGTTCTCCAAGGGTGACCGCCTCTACGTGCTGGACACGTCCGGAGGGGAGTGGTGGTACGCCCACAACAACACAGAGATGGGCTACATTCCCTCCGCCTACGTCCAGCCTGTCAACTACCGGAACTCCTCACTCAGCGACAGTGGCATGATAGACAATCTCGGGGACGTCTCAGAGGAAGGAGCCAAGGAGCTGGACCTCCTTGGAGAGTGGACCGGGGTGACGCTGACGCCCTCGCTGCCTTACCACAACAACCCTTTCTCCATTCGCTCCTCCACCAATCCCTTCCTCAACGGCTCCATGGAGGGACTGCTGGATCAGAACGTCCAAGAGAGGGCCAACCAGCGCAACGCCATGGACTTGCTGCTCTTCGACAGTTTTCCACCACCCTCCTCCGCATCCCCATCCACCACCAGCACCGTCGCCATGACCCCAAATACCAACGGACACAGCAATAGCATCTTCGACCTCACGCCCATCAGCCCAAACCTGGAGGCCTTGCAAATGCTCCGTAAAGACAACCCCTTCTTCAGGAGCAAAAGGTCCTACAGCCTGTCCGAGTTATCCATCTTGCAGACTCAGTCGAACGCCCCATTGCCTTCCAATGGGTTTTTCAGTGGCCTAAAGGCCCCATCCCCGGAGCAGTTCCAGAGCAGGGAGGACTTCAGGACCGCGTGGTTGAATCACCGGAAGCTGGCAAGGTCCTGCCACGACCTGGACTCGTTGGGTCAGAACCCAGGTTGGGGTCAGACGCAGCCCGTGGAGACCAACATCATCTGCAGGCTGGACAGCTGTGGCGGAGCGGTGCAGCTGCCCGACACCCACATCAGCATCCACGTCCCCGAGGGCCACGTCGCTCCCGGGGACACCCAGCAGATATCGATGAAGGCCCTGCTGGATCCGCCGCTGGAGCTGAACAACGACCGCTGCTCCACGGTGAGCCCCGTGGTGGAGATCAAGCTGAGCAACATGGAGGTGAAGTCCTTCATCACGCTGGAGATGAAAGTGTCGGTGGACGTGAAGAAGGACCGGACCCACTTGGCAGAGGTGGTGTGTGTGCGCAGCGACTTCAAGGAGGGCCCGTACGTGCCCCTGCCTCAGGCCTACATATACAGTGACACTGTGCAGGTCCAGCTGGATAACCTGGAGCCCTGCATGTACGTGGCCGTGGTGGTTCAGGCCCGAAACATCTCCATCAGCTCAACAGTGTGGGACCACATGGTGAAGAAATTGACTCTGGGTTTGTACGGGCCTAAACACATCCACCCCTCATTTAAAACCGTGGTGGCCATATTCGGCCACGACTGTGCCCCAAAGACTCTGCTCGTGAGTGAGGTCGGTAAGCAGGCCCACTCGGCTCCACCGGTAGCCCTTCAGTTATGGGGGAAGCATCAGTTTGTGCTGAGCAGACCCCAGGACCTGCAGATCGGCGTGTACTCCAACATGTGTAACTATGAGGTGAAGGCCAACGAACAGGCCCGAGCTGTGCAGGGCTTCCAGGTGAAACTGGGGAAGGTGAGCAGGTTGATTTACCTCATCACGTCACGCGACGCCGACGACATCTCCGACTTCACGCTGAGGGTGCAGGTCAAAGACAACCAGGACGGCGTCCTGGCTCAGTTCTGCGTCCAAACGCCTCAGCCGCCACCAAAGACCAACGCACGATCCAACGGGCAGAGGAGGTTCCTGAAGAAGAAGGAGGTGGGGAAAATCATCCTCTCGCCTCTGGCCATCACCACCAAATACCCACAGTTCCAGGAGCGCTGTGTCACCAATCTGAAATTCGGCAAGTTGCTCAAAACAGTCATTCGTCAGCACAAGAATCAGTACCTGCTGGAGTACAAAAAAGGGGATGTCATTGCTCTGCTGAGTGAGGAGAAGATCAAGCTGAAGGGACAACTCTGGACCAAAGAGTGGTATATAGGATATTATCAGGGAAAGACCGGCCTCGTGCACGTCAAGAACGTTCTGGTCTTGGGAAAAGTAAAACCGATATACTTCTGCGGGCCGGACCTTACTACAACGATTCTTATGGAGCAGATTCTGAAACCCTGCAAGTTCCTCACGTACATCTACGCCTCCGTGCGGACTGTACTGATGGAGAACGTGGGGAACTGGCGGGCGTTCGCCGATGCTTTGGGATATGGGAACCTACCCCTGACGTACTTCTGCCGAGCAGAGCTGGACAGCGAACCCGAGAGAGTGGCCTCCGTTCTGGAGAAGCTCAAAGAGGATTGCAACAACCTGGAGATCAAGGAGCGGAAGTCCTTTCAGAAGGAGCTGATGACTGTAAGTAAAAATAAAAGCTTGTTTTTTTCGTCTGCTCACATATACATTTGATCCTCATTCACAGTATGTGCTCTGCTCAGCACAATTTTAAATGAAGTGTGCTCTTTTGTTTCTCTCCGGTGGCCATGTGATAGAAGGTTGCTTAGCATCTGCCTGGTCTTTCTTTTATATATATCACTCTCTGGAGGTTTGTTATCAGGCTAATTCTGATTGATGGTGTGGTAGCAGGCCGCTTCTGATGAGAGTGCACTTAGCTTGGCTATCGTGGGCCTCTTATCTGGCCTGCTGAGGGGGCTTAAAAGTGCAGCCGCCCAGACTTCCCCTTATGCTTCAGTCGCTGAGCCTATACACACACACACACACACACACACACACACACACACACACGCACATACACACACACACACACACACACACACACACACACACACAGACACACACACATACATAGACCACCACGGAGGCATACAGATAAACACACACACTCACACTTACACACACACTCACACTTACACACACAGAGGCACACAAACACATCTACATACAAACACATATAAACCCACCTACTTAAGCACACCGAGGCATACATGCACACCCACCCACACACACATGCACACACACACACACACACCCACACATACACACACTCCTTCTTAAGAAAAGAGAAAGACATTAGCATATCACACACAAACAGTCTTGCAGCACATGACGTAAGCCTTAGTTCAGCAGGTTTGTCTTTCGAATGCACTCACGGAAGATGGGAGAAGTGTTTGGGTGCGCTCGCATGCACACGGAGGGCACGTTTCAGACCGTGACAGGCGCCGCTGGCCAAGGTTGACATTTAGATTTGGTTACTTAGCAGACTCTTTTATCCAGCGTGACAGCGCAGCGAATGAACTGAACAGAAACTCAAATATGTGCATGTTAGGAGAAGGACCCCCACCCTTAACGATAGTGTCGCCACAGCCACGCTCGTCCAACTGGGCGTCAGAGTGAGTTAAGTTTAAGAATGTCAGAAGATATTAGGTCTCAGAAGCTTTAAGAATAGCAGTGTGGGCTGTGGGTCCTTAAACACAGAGGCATCCGTGGCGTTGAACAATGCCAAACATGCCCAAGTAAAGTTCTGGTCTGCTCTAGTTCTGTCAAAAGTGTGTTAGGATTGCTTGCCGGGGTGCGCGCTGATACAAAACTGTACAAAGTGTTTGGCTTGAAACAGCATGGTGCCAGGCTTCTGATCTTGCCTTGTGTGCTGCGCTGTGCTGTGCTGGCTCTGAACAGAATGGATGGAATCATGGGAAATCAGACACTGGGACACAAGATGTACAATAGTGTCTCTTCGGCCAATATGGTACATTTAAACAAAGTGGTAACACCCTCACACACTGTCAGCTTCACAGTTCTGATGAGGGAACAGACTTTAAGTGAGGCTATTTTCTTATATTCATGGCTGTGAAAGTGATATGCTTGAGCTGATTTGTGTCTCTCAGAATGGCCACCGGCAGGAGGGAAAGGGGAAAAAAAATACTTTGTTGTTTGTTGTCAAGGCGACTGTCTAGAAAAAAGAGAGCTTGAAATCCCCCTGGTCTCCAGTTGTTTAAGCTGTTTGTGGGTATTGTTGTACATTCTTGAAGTCAGCTGTGTAAAAAACGTCTGGAGTCAGTAGACTCATCTCCAGCAGGGTTACATTTTTCTCCACACATTGGTCCAGTGCTGCAGAAGATTTGGTTTACAATCTGACATCTCCAGTCATACATTGTTTATATTATTTAGGAAATCTCACTGAAAAGTACATCTTTAACAACCCTGGACACTTCTGACAGACGCTGGGTTCCTCAGTGTAGTTTGTAGCCATCTGTGTTCCCTCCCGCCCCAGGGTGCTCGTCCTGACTGGGCTCTCAATAGTCCCTGGCATGTCCTCCCCCTCCCCCGCCCCGCCCCAGGGTGCTCGTCCTGACTGGGCTCTCAATAGTCACACCTGTGTATGACCTAGTAGTGTTTCAACTCTCTTTGTGTCACGGCTTGTGAAGTGTGTGAAGTCTCGTGTGCTCCTAAAACACAGTACATGTGTGTGTGTGTGTGTGTGTGTGTGTGTGTGTGTGTGTGTGTGTGTGTGTGTGTGTGTGTGTGTATGTGTGTGTGTGTGTGTGTGTGTGTGCGTGCTTGTGTGTATGTGTGTGTTTGTGTGTGTGCGTGTGTATGTGTGTGTGTGTGTGTGTGTGTGTGTGTGGTTTTGCCTGTTTGTTCTGGCTTGTCTCTTAACCCTCGCTACAATTCCTGGATTTCCTTTATTGCTCTGCTTCCTCTTGTTTTAACTTCCGCCTGGTACCGGCTGCGATCTCTAGATTTGTGATCATTGGATTGTCTATCATTAGACTCATCCTGCTGTCCTTACGGTACATGTGGCCTCCATTTAGGAGCAGATAGTGTGCTGTCTATACAATGTTTTCATTTTCTCCATTATTTCATATAGTGAACCTTTTTTATCAGATATCTGGATGTTACAGTTTTCTTTACAATCAATTTGTTTCAGAGTTCACCTTTTCAAAACACTTCACACATTGGCCGTATCATTAGACTATTATGGGATATATGGGAACTAAGCTTTGGATACTTCTTTGCTGCCTTGATATTTAAAGTGCATCCAATCTACTGCTTCTGAAATTCATAACTTCCCCAATGTCAGTCAATGTTCACCACCAGCAAAACTTTCAGTTCAAAACCTGACAACATTTAGATCACTGCTGTTGGAAATATGTAAACAAATGAAACTAAATGCTTGAAATAAGACAGATTATTCTGATTTAAGCGGAACATGTATTTCGTTTTCTTTTTTTTTTTTGAGCCTTGTTACCATCTATACAAAAATGGTCATATATGTATATAGGCAGTATATAGATGTAGTTATTTGTTCTACGGATAAGTTGTGGGCTATCATTAAGAGAAAGTGACCCATGAATGAAGCTCCACTGTATTCACCACACTCAATAGTGATATCTATAGTATTGTGACAAGCAAACCAGCAGATGAAAAAGTTTGATGTTGGTGTTGTGGTGATAGCGGCTTGGCTTGAAATATTTGTAGGGCATGGGGGATTGTAGAGAGGATAAGACACATCTTTATTAAGACTCAAGGCAGGGGTGACCGTTACGGTAAATGTGAAATTTATACAGTAATAAATTGCCGACTGACACCGAGGATACTATGAATCTGCATTAGGTCTACAGCAGACTTCTAGTAGTAGTATGACTTCTACTGAACTGGAAACAGTAGAACGACAAGATATAGAAGCATATTGCAGCATTTCAGATTTATTTGGTTGGTGTTACAATATGTACTGTAAAGAAGTGTCATACTTTTTTGCTGTTTTGTCTAATGCAACACTGCAACAACACACTGCAGCAGTGTGCAGCATTTTGCATTGATTTAAGTTGTTTTTGTTTTTTAGTCCATTGTATTTTGAGTGGCAAAGTAGTGTTGCTGGGAGAGGCCATATAGTTATGGCAGCATGTGTCATGTCTGGGTGAAGTCAGAAAGTGTTTTGGTGGTTGTAGTGCATTTTCACAAGAGTTTAATTAATGTGCTCAGGTGTGTGTTTGTAAAGCACACTGTGTGAAGTGTTTTGAAAATAGTGGACATGGTATTGAGACTAATGTAAAAATGATTGTAAAAAAACTGGACAGGAAAGTGTGTCATTGTCATGCGCCTTGTTTATCAGGCACAGACCGTCCCATTACCGTACACCTCAATGCGAGGCAGGGAAAGATGGAACACGTTTTGCAAGAGCAAATTGATTTTTAAATTACAGCTTTAGTTCC
>NC_045172.1:21794338-21799338 GCF_900700415.2 Clupea harengus | reverse complement strand
AGTCATCAGTGCCTCTGGCGTGGGCTCTTCCTCTTCCATGCTCCTTAGTCTGTGTGTGTGTGTGTGTGTGTGTGTGTGTGTGTGTGTCTTAGACACTTAGTAATTGGCCTGGTGTGTGCTCGGTTCGCGTCGCTTGAATACTTCTGGATTTGACTTTGGTTTCATTATCTTTAACTGTGCAAATACTTCACATCCAGTTCCTTGCTGTCTGTGATTATTTGCGAATCAGTTCTGTTTTTGCAACAGCTGATAGGGTAGACAGAAGCCACAAGAAAAAAGATCTTGAAGCTAACATATGATGCACCAACTGTAGGGCATTTTCTACCTTTCAGGGGTGTATTTCTGAAGTGACATGCAGCTGCGCGACTTGGTTCCCTGTGCAGTCGGTTGTTTGTTTCCCCCCCCACAGTAACGCCCTTGGCATATCTGCGTTTTGTTGCTGGGTAAGCGCTTTGGACTGTAGGGAGCATTAGGAATAATGTGAAGGCTCTGAAGGCAGTTTTTTTTTTACGGCGCCATTTGCTTACAGTGTGTTTTGGAAAGTGTTCAGACGCACTTAAGGCTGAGAATGGTATTTTCATAGGCGGTGGAATGGGAACCGTGCGCTGTTCCTGAACGACTTTTATTTTATACTTTATATGTCGAGCTCCTCACCTTATCATAGAGGGACATATTATTACCTTTCCTGTCTTTCCCTCTCAGAGAGTGTATATCAGTATTGATTAATGTGGGAAAGGGTCAGTTCTGATTCTGATGTCCCTTTCCTCCCGTCATGCTGAAGAACTTTTCCTTACCAGAACAGTAGAGGGTGTGTGTGTGTGTGTGTGTGTGTGTGTGTGTGTGTGTGTGTGTGTGTGTGTGTGTGTGTGTGTGTGTGTGTGTGTGTGTGTGTGTGACGGTGTGTGTCAGGTAATGTTTGGAGCTCCATGATTGCCTTCAGTCTTGTGTTTCCCTGACAGGTGTAATCTATCTGAAGTGTGTGTGTGTGTGTGTGTGTGTGTGTGAGCTGTGTGTGTGTGAGCTGTGTGAGCTGTGTGTGTGTGTGTGTGTGTGTGTGTGTGTGTGTGTGTGTGTGTGTAAGCTGTGTGTGTGTGTGTGTGTGTGTGTGTGTGTGTGTGTGTGTGAGAGATCTGTGGGTGGCATGAGGAAGTGTGACGGTGGTAGCCTCCAGTTCTTCCTGGACGTGATGGATGAAGCCGTCCACCCAGCGGACGAATGAAACGACGCCCAAATGAAGCCTAATGGCCAGGAGGGAGCCATCAATGAAGCCCAGTGCCCACTCTACTGAAGGCCTAATGCTGGGAGCCCAGTGCCCACTGTACTGAAGGCCTAATGCTGGGAGCCCAGTGCCCACTGTACTGAAGGCCTAATGCTGGGAGCCCAGTGCCCACTGTACTGAAGGCCTAATGCTGGGAGCCCAGTGCCCACTGTACTGAAGGCCTAATGCTGGGAGAGCCTCTGTGGGTTTGAGCACCCTCCTCGTGAAGAGTTACAAGACACAGAAAGAGAGAGGAATAGATAGAGAGAGAGAGAGAGAGAGAGAGAGAGATGAGGAGGAGAGAGGGATAAAGAGAGAGAGAGAGAGAGAGAGGAGGAGAGTGAAAGTAAGAAAGAGAAAAATAGAAAGAGAGAGAGTGATTTTAAAGTGGGGTTAAGGGGGGTTTCTTTACATATCTCAAAAATCCCTGTTTTTCTGCGTCATCGTGATTCCTCCCTTTCAGTGGTGTGAAGACTCAATGCATGGATTTCATCACGTCTTCTCTGAAATAGAGAGAAGGGAACTGAAACCACATGACACGGGTAGAAGTGGATAGTTATTTGAATGGTTTCTTGACACAGATCCAGGATCAGTCATTCCCGCTGTGTATCCCCACTGAGACGGCACTCAACGCACGCTCACTCACTGATCAGATGACAGCCAATCAAAGACAAGCATCCTGGCCCAGTCTGTCAGAGCAGATCACAGGTGCTAATGCAAGGGAGAGACCCTGATTTTCTGCTCCTGAAAGGTCAACTGGTCCCCACTCCTCTCTCCTCTCTCACCAGCCATCCTAATGCAGAAGTCCCGCGTTTAATGGGTTTATAAAAACCTATCAGTCAACCCACACCCCTCAACCTGTCTGGTATCTCTCTCCTCTCTTCTCCTTCCTCCTCTCCTCTCTTCTCCTCTCCTTCCCCCTATTCTTCTCTCCTCTCTCCTCCCCCCTCCTCCTATCCCAACCTGTCTGCATCCCCCCCATCCTCTCCCCTCTCCTCCTCCTCTCCTCCTTCCTCCTCCTATCCCAGCCTGTCTGCATCCCCCCCCTCCTCTCCTCCTCTCCTCCTCCTTCCCCCTCCCCCCTCCTATCCCATTTCTGAAGCCCTTGTATTTGTGTTTGATGGGCTTTTTGAGATCTCCACCCAAGCAGAGTGTGGCGGAGACGAGCTGTGGAGAGGCAGACAGCCGCCGTGCCGGCTCCGCTGCGGAAGGTCAGTTCCAGCTGTCAGTCACCGCTGTCA
Organism: Clupea harengus; assembly: GCF_900700415.2. Lineage (NCBI taxonomy): Eukaryota > Metazoa > Chordata > Actinopteri > Clupeiformes > Clupeidae > Clupea > Clupea harengus. The sequence continues at coordinate 21,796,839 of NC_045172.1, read as the reverse complement.
GGTCGTCCCCGGAGTGCCGCCGCGCCGCAAGGAAGGGCCGAGAGGAAAAAAAAGAAGCCCCCACCGACCCCATTTGAAAGGGTATCACTCAGCCCCCACCGCTGTTTTCATCAACCCTTACTGGGAGCTCTTTCAGTGATTGGAAGGACTGTGGAGAGAGAGAGAGAGAGAGGGAGAGGGAAATTGAGAGCGAGATGGAGCTGGAGAGAGAGAGAGAGAGAGAGAGAGAGAGAGAGAGGTATTAAGCTCTCCCATCATTGGAGTCAATTGGAGGAGGCGGACGTGTGAATGGTCGCCAGGGATACAGGTTATCCTAGATCTCCAGTCACTCAGATGGTAATGGGTTCCATCCCTCTCCATCTCCGAGAGGTCAGCTGGAATATCAATCCATTTAAAACTGAAGAATTGCTGGCCTGACTAGTGTGTGTGTGTGTGTGTGTGTGTGTGTGTGTGTGTGTGTGTGTGTGTGTGTGTGTGTGTGTGTGTGTGTGTATCTGTTATACTATATGCATTGCTTCTGATATCAGACACACCACATCCGTTCTGTCTTCCCTTAATCATTGTCTTTCCTCCCTGATGTGATCTGTGTGTGTTTGCCCTGATGTGATCTGTGTGTGTGTGTGTGTGTGTGTGTGTGTGTGTGCCCCTCGCTCCCATCTCAGGCCTGTCACATATGTATTAGATGGAGCAGAGAATGAGCGGCGTGGCTCGGGGCTGTGACAGGCTTTTTACACCCCAGATAACTGTGAACACACCCCACGTCAGAGGCACAGCGTCGCCCCTTGTGATGGCACGTGTCGGCTGTGGAGGCTGAATGTACCGGGCTTAGAGTGTGTGTGTGTGTGTGTGTGTGTGTGTGTGTGCACGTGTGTGTGTGTGTGTGTGTGTGCGTGTGCGTGTGCGTGTGTGGGTGTGTGCGTGTGTGCGTGCGTGCGTGCGTGCGTGCTTGCGTGCGTGCGTGCGTGCGTGCGTGCGTGCGTGTGTGTGTGTGTGCACGTACACAGGGGCGGAGATCCCATTTCATTGTAGGGGGGGACAATACATGGTCAAATTTCAGAGTGTAATTCCGGGGGGGGGACATGAAAAAATTGCTTTCACGAGAGCTAGCATAAACTGCTAAATACCGAATTCTCTTATCACATTTACAAACAGAAATTCGAAGTCATTTTAGAATTATCTAAACAGCATTAAATGTACTAACACGAAATATCTATTCACAGACAAATAAAGTCCAAAGTTCAAGAGAACTTGATGCTCAAAATAAGTTATAAAACAGCTTACCAGGGAATCGAACTTGCAACCTTTTGATTACAATACGACTTCTCTACCTCATACGCCACTGTCACTCCATATTACTATACCAGCATAGTTCATGGACCGCACAAAAAGATGACATTAATTTAACTTCAGATAATTTAACAAATCTGGAGAGGCACTGAGATGTAGACCTACGTTTATTAACTAGCATGAACCTGCCCTGACAGGACATTGTCCTAGACTTAGCTAGCTATCTTAACTGTGTTAATTACCGGCATGCGTGTGTTATCGGCAAACGTTCACGTTGTCATGCCAATCCATGAATAAGCTTATGTATACTTGTGCATATCGATTGGAACTTCATAAATGGAGTTTAGAAAACAACTTCTTCTTTACATGTTCTTACTGCGTTCGAGAATGAGGTAAATCTCTTTACATATCGTGTATCATAGCGGCAGCGACAGGGGACAGAGGAGGAAACAGTCTGACAATCTGACCGTGTAGGCTACTGGGCTGATTAACTGAAACACGGAGCTGCCGGTAGCCCTGCCCGTTGGAAACAGCATGTGAACCAAACCACTTTGAGGAATAGGGGGAACATGATTTTTCAACACTTAAAAACACATTTTTTTACGTCTATAATTAGCACCGCTTGTGTCGTCGTATTTTTATTAAAAAAAAAAAATCAAAAAATATATATATTTTTTTTAGTTTTCAATGATTGTTGGGGGGGACAACTTTATGGTAGGGGGGGACACGTCCCCCCCGTCCCCCCCGGGATCTCCGCCTATGCACGTACATATGTATGTGTGTCTTACCTTACACAGCAAAGTCCCTGTGACACGGAAGCGCCCATGACGGCATCAGCCCGTTATGACATGTGTTGACTGTGGATGCTGAGAGAGCGTGCTGGGCCTCCTCTTGTGTCTGAGTGCCCGTGGCGGCCTGGCGCTAGCACTGGTTTGACGCTGTGGCGTGCCCAGTGCAGTGCCCAGTGCCAGGTCTACGGCCAGAGCCGCCAGATTAGTCAGTTGCCCGTCATGACAGATGGTGAAGAGCAGGGACTTTCGAACAGAGGGGGGTGAGCGCGCGCGCGCGTGTGTCTGTGTGTGTGTGTGTGTGTGTGTGTGTGTGCGTGTGTGTGTGTGTGCGTGTGTGTTAGGATGACCAGATGCAAACAGACTAAATCTGGCACGAGTAGTGTGTTTGTGTGGGACAATGTGGGACATAAAACACACTGAATA
>NC_045172.1:21789338-21791838 GCF_900700415.2 Clupea harengus | reverse complement strand
AACTATCTATGCATAAATCAAAACTTCGCAAAATAATCAAGGACAATGTTTCTAACGATTCCATGATGTGTTTCAATGTTGTTTTTAATTCCTTTTACGTGCAAGCACCCAACTGTTGCTAAGCACTGTGTAAACGTTTCTAACGTAGATATTCTCTGTTTGCAAATGTCCAACTAATGGAAACAGAGGACCAAGACTATTCACTGGTGCTTAAATGATTCAGACCCTGATCTGGCCCTGGTCTGGCCCTGATCTGGCCCTGATCTGGCATGGATTCGGGGGCACAGTCAGCTTTAGAGTGAGTGCATCTCTATACTCTGTAGAGCAGTAAAAGGCTGCCTGCTGGGAGGCCAATTTATGGCTCCTCTTTAAAACAAGAGGGAGAGCAGCGCTACCAAAATAAAATGAATGAGTTTTGGCGGCCATGTTGAGAGTTTCAGTGCAAGAACCATCTCTATAAGAGAACATGCCCAATAAAAAGGACTAGCACTTTTCTAAAGAATAAGCACATGAACTTCCATGTTCTATAAAGGAGTTTTAAACGTATATGTAGTTATATATGAATTACACATGCGGCAAAGCTTCTGTCACAAAGACTGATGTACATATATCACAATGTACATATATTACAGTTCACGTATGGATACAGTAGCTAGAGAGTCAAATGTGGTTGAATGACATTTTAATTTATAAAACAACTCAAGGGTTTGTAAAGGCCAAACTGAAAGATCCCAGTTAGATAAATTGGGCATTTGGGCAAAAAAGCCCTCCGTCAGAGACTTATCTTTGGCAGATTAAACAGACTTTCACTTCCAAAATGTCAACTGGCCGTGTTCACAGACACATATGGCTGCAGAGCAGTACATACATTTAGTCATTTAGCAGACGCTTTTGTCCAAAGCGACGTACAAGGGAGAGAATAGTCAAGCTACGGGCAATAGAACCTGGTGTAACAATAAACACTACTTTACATAAGAAATATAACAAAATTAAATAAACAAAGAAAAAGAAGTGCAGAAATGTAACTGCTGTAATTGCAAGTTACGCACTAGTCGAAGTGCCAGTTAGGACGGGAAGTGCTCTCTGAAGAGTTGGGTCTTCAACCCTGGGTCAAGAAACCCTGCCTCCGACAGGAACAGATGAGAATGTCACCTAAATGATCCCTACACGTAAGAATGCGACTCCACAAGCCGTGTCGACAAATAATATAAATAGCAAGTCCCGGTGACATCTGAGCCAACCGGCACGAGTTTACAAAGTTGGTTAAACTGTGCAAAATGGGCCCTTTAATGGGGCCGCTTTTAGCTGTTTGTTGTTTCCATTGCGTCAGTGTTAATTTCTGTGGTAGACAACTAGGACACACAGCTTTCATTCAGCCTTCAGCCTGCAGGGACACACAGCTTTCAGTCAGCCTTCGGGATCACAGCCCAGGGCTTATGGAGGGGATTCCCCCGGTGTCTCTCCAGAGGCTCCTTATAAGGCCCACACCCAGCATGGGCAGAGGGAGCGCAGATGATGGGGGAAGTCCTGGGCGGTATGGTATAGTTGTACTGTATGCCCTCCAGAGGCCCTCGTGTGGCCCCACACACAGCTCAGTCACGAGGAGATAACATGTGCTGGAGGCCCCAACAGCACCAAGCATGTGGCCAGCACTGGATGGGGATCAGGCAGTATAATATAGTACAGAATATTATTAGTATAGTATAGCATAGCATAGCATAGCATTGTGTAGTGTAATGTAGTGTAGTATAGTGTAGTGTAGTGTGGTGTAGTATTAGTATAGTATAGTATAACATAGTATAGTGTAGTGTAGTGTAGTGTAGTGTAGTGTAGTGTAGTGCAGTATAGTGTAGTGTAGTGTAGTGTAGTATAGTGTAGTGGAGTGTAGTGTAGTGAAGTGTATTACTGTAGTGTAGTGTGGTGTAGTTTAGTGTAGTGTATTACTGTAGTGTAGTGTAATGTAGTGTGGTGTAGTGTAGTGTAGTGTAGAGTAGTATTAGTATAGTATAGCATAGCTTAGTATGGTATAGTGTAGTATAGTATAGTTTAGTTTAGTTTAATATAATATAGTATTAGTAAAGTACAGTACAGTATAGTCCAGTATAATATAGTATAATCAGAGGTTTAGATTGTTCAGGGACAGCTATGACTTCTAGCAACACTCTTTCTCACGTCAGTCACATATTAGCAGGAGGGGAAACCCCTAATCACACAATGTTAAATGCCCCCAGTGTTAAATGCCCCCATGGGGGGCAAGAGGAAAGAGCAGAAAGCCAGGGCAGCTGATTTATTTAGCCCATCAACATTGGGCAGATAAGAAGCCTGTGTGTATTGCTAAAAGGGAGAGATAGCGTCACCCTGGAGCAGATACGTGTGTTATGGGTCTGGAGCTGGCACTGTGACTTCCTCCGAGGGGAGGCTTGGGCGAAGCTGTTCATGCTGAATGGGACATTTGTTCTGGTTTGATGTTTTAAGTGTGTCTTTTATTAGCCAGTTTGAT
>NC_045172.1:21779338-21786838 GCF_900700415.2 Clupea harengus | reverse complement strand
GGGAGAGAGACAGAGGGTCTGTGCCTTCCGTTTCTCTGTATGGTACATAATGGCTTTTGGCTGTCTCTCAGCCTATCTGTTTCCAATCAATGCCTCTCTCTCTCTCGTACTCCATAGCTTTTTGGTTTGTTCACTTCTCATCACTACATGCTGAGCAACACTGTGCCCTAGTATCCCGTCACATACAGTATCTCGGCTCCACTGAATTTAATTCGATGCCAAATTATTCCTGACACTGATTACATTTAGGGCAGGTTAAAGGAGGTAAAATTGAAATTATGTAAATGGAAGCGGTGTGTTTTGCAGAGCGGGAGAGTGTCGGCATGGATTACACTGTAAACACATTACGGCGAGATGAGATTATTTTTTCAGCCCACTGATTGAAGCGGAAGACACTTGTTGGGGGAATCTAGCCCTATCTAGAGTGTCTAAATGAAATCTCTCCCAATACACGGTCATGATCATTTCAGCATGAACAGATTGAAAAGTTTGACAGTTTTAATAACTCTCCAAAATAAATACAAATTCCTTTCCTTTTTTTTAAGATGCAGCTCTTATACTGTGATTGTGGTGTGTATTACATTTGTGTCTGTGAGAATTTTTATAAGTGTATGTGCATGTTTGTGTATGTGTGTGTGTGTGTGTATGTGCAAAAGTGTATGTGTGTGTGTAGCCTCCTCTAGGCTGATAAAAAGTGTTGTAAAGACTCCAGACACTTTTCATGTCTGCATCTCTGTGTGTGTGAGCTGTTGTTCTAACCCCTGTTCTCTCCTCCTGCAGGCTCTGCTGAAGATGGACTGCCAGGGCCTGGTGGCTCGGCTCATCATGGACTTCGTGCTTCTGACCACGGCGGTGGAGGTGGCACCGCGCTGGCGCGAGCTGGCCGACAAACTGGCCCGCGTGTCCAAGCAGCAGATGGATGCCTACGAGGCCCCGCATCGGGACAAGCACGGCATGCTGGATGGCGAGGTGAAATCAATTCTGTGTTGCTTTACTGGCATTACTAGCCAAAGCTATTGTTTAGAACAGGAGTCTCTACTGTCTATTAGCATGACTAGCTAATGCTAGTGTTTAGAACAGGAGTCTCTACTGTCCACTATCATGACTAGCATTTTGAAAAGGGGTTCCCCTACCTAGAAATAAACAAAAATGTAGAATTTTTCAGCACTTCACCATGCATGATGGAGAGAAGTTTTTAAGCACCCTTAGACAATACCTGCCACTGCATTGTCTCAGCCTCAGTGTGTGGTTTAGTCCCTCAACCAAGCACCTCTGCCCAACACAACCATGCCACTCTCTCAAAGCCTTAACACTGATTCCTTGTGTGTGTCCTCTTCTCTGGGCGTCTCCTGAGTCACTCTCTCAAAAGCCTTAACACCGATTCCTTGTGTGTCCTCTTCTCTGACAGGCGATGTGGAAGCCGGCGTATGACTTCCTGCTGACGTGGGCGGCCCAGATCGGGGACAGCTACCGCGACGTGATCCAGGAGCTGCACCTGGGCCTGGACCGCATGAAGAGCCCCGTCACCAAACGCTGGAAGCACCTGACGGGGACGCTCATCCTCGTCAACTGCCTGGACATGCTCCGCAGCTCAGCCTTCTGCCCCGCCCCTCAGGATGATTTTGCCATTTAAGCCACGCCCACCGTTATACCCCTGCCCCCTTTTTAGTCAAAGCACCTCCTACTCGGACTAAAAGCTCCAACAGGCCTTGAACTCTTAACGTACTTGTTTCCTCAACCTGGCTTCTTACATATACTGTTACTGTTGTTCTTGTGAACCCCGTCCACCTTCCCACAGACAGCCTCAGAGTGGCTGATTGCTGATCCCCCCCCCCCCAATTAAAGCCAAAACACTGATGTGGTGTCAGCATAGTTATTTTTTGGAAAATTGAAAACACAGGGGCCGTTTTTACCTGGTAATGTCCCTAATGCTATTTGTATTTTTTTAAGAAAGCATACTATGGCACAGCAGCAGTTTGTAGAACCACTGTACGAATTTTCAATGTCGGTTTTTAAAAAAGGAAGAAAAAAAAAACACTGAAACAAAACAAAACAAAAGAAAACGGTTATATTCATTCTTAGTACGCAGTGTTCTTATCTGTTGGCATCTGCTTGTGTTCTGAGTGCAGCATGCGAGTCCTCTCCGTATCTCACACCACAACACGACCCACTTTTCAGTTGCCAAAATGATGAACCCTTAGCCTTTAAGCTATTACCACATTTCAGTGGAGCATTTTACTGCAATCCTAAATTCAAGATTCAACCATGAAGAACTCACTCTCACATGCTAATTTCCAATGACTCCAGTGCTCTAGTTTGTGTAATTCTCAGAAAACCCCTCACGCTGAGTAAAAGCTGTCTTAATTTGAACTGGCATTCACATGCAAAGGGTATTATTCTAATTCTAATTAAAATTAAAATTCTATAGAATACATTTGATTCCGTTCACACAGTGGTTAGCCATAGCTTTAACGGTAGCTTGGCTAAAGGTAACACTCTAGGCTAATGTTAGCCTCTGAAGATACTCTTTCATGTCAGCAGCACAGTGTTAAGAAAATGAAGGTTCTCTTGTGCATAAGGATAAATATGCTACTTGTTGCCGTCTATTTTTGAATTCAACAGATATTGATCAATGTTTCCCCTCAACCACTGGTCCCCATAACAACATCAGTGGAAGGACATCCCTCGTTAATTCAAAAAAAAAAAAAAAAAGGCCTTGAAAAGTGAATGAGGTTTTGGTACATGGTGGGGAAAAGAACATTTTGATCCAGCTAGTGCTCTCTATGCCAGGGTTGTGATGGGAGAGATGTTACACTATTGAAAGACTTACAGATGGCGTTACAGACAGAGTTTTGACTGTTGCCCATGGTCACGGAAAACCTTCAAAGTGTTCAGTTGCAGTATTATTTCCCTTAATGCTATTTTACTAATAGGACCGTTGGGAGAATAAATGAGTATAAACTATAATGATGTATTTATGAGGGTTTGTTTCTGATAGTCGCCATGGTTTACTATATGTTTCTGTTTTCATATCACATTTCTTCGCCCTCGTGAAACAAGTATTGAAGGAACAGAAAGGAAGGGTTTTGTTTTGTTTTGTTTTGTTTGTTTTTGTTTTGTTGTCTGTAGGTTCTGCTGTGTTCTCTTTTAATCACATGATTTGGCAACAATGTAAAAAAAAAAGAAAACAAGAAAAGTCAACGTTCATTGCAAGGCTTAGCTTTCTGTATGCGTTTCCCTCCAGTCGCGAGTGCTGTACATGAGCTGGATTTACGATATTGTTTGGTGACTGCATCTACTATGTCTGTGGGAAATTTAATGTATATAATATATATGGTGAGAACGGTTACTTTGTTATGACCTTTGTGTTGCTTTTTTTGGTTGGTCTCAGATCTGTGGCATTTTTTTTTCCATTTTTTTTTTTTTACTTACGATTGGCATACTGCTCTCGTTTGGAGAAGTTCAATCAAACTATTTAGCTGCTGATTGCCTTTGTGTTCATAGCCAGTTGTGGTGACTAAATGACTTGATTGAATTCCACTATTTTGTCTTAGTCTTTGCCAAACATGTAGGGGAACAAGAACCAACTCTGCTGTTACATTTTGTTCCCATGGATTCAATAAAACAGCTGTCAGGTACAAAATGGCGGCCTACGCTCGTCTGAGTCACATCACTTAAAGAAAACAAACATCGCTCTCTCATGCTTACTCTCCTAATAAAGGAAACCGATATGACATTGGACAGACACCAACCCATGGAGGACTGATTTTAGATGATCTGTTGTTCATAAGGAAGATTTTATGTGATGAACGGGTTCAGTCTAAAAAGGTTTAGAGTAGAGACAAGTGAAACTGGTCTCAGAAGGGTATGTTTATCCTCAGGATGTATACACGGATGGGTTCCATCTAAATCTGTAGCCTATGTCATACTTCAAAAACAATAACAAAGTTATTCACTGACACACAGAGACCTGGAGATAAGGGATCTTCTTACAAGAGTTGTAATGTAGCTTTAGGAAGCGGGGGAAAGGGTGCTTTTCCATTCCGGGCAGACTACTGTTTGTTTTCAGCAGCACGGAGTTGGCAGGTCTTGGAAGTACACTGTCTCTGGACTGCTAGACACAGTCTGCATGCTAAGAACGCAGACGAATGGAGCAGCCAACTCACTTGGGACATTCCCCTGCTGTGGGCTTTGCTGAAAAAGGGAATATGTGCTTGTGTGTGTGTGTGTGTGTGTGTGTGTGTGTGTGTGTGTGTGTGTGTGTGTGTGTGTGTGCGTGCGTGCGCGTGTTTGAGGCACACAGGAGGTTGGAGACACAGGGCACTTGGTGCGTTTGGGTTTCCTCCAAGCCGAGTGTTTACTTAAACGCCACGTGCGCCTGCTCTCAGCGTCTCTAAGCACTCGGATCGCGCTGATGCTAGAAATCAATCCCACACTAGGCCTACATGAGAGAATTAATTGCAACCGCACTAAAGGAATTCAAGTGTGCTTTTATGCTGCTAGAAGCAACTTCGTCCTACTTAGATTAACGAGGAGGGGTAAACAAAGGCTGGAATGCATTAAGTCAATATTAATAAAAAACAAGAACTTCAGGGAAGTATCCAACAGTTATTTCTCGGAATTTCCCTTGTTAATTGTTAATTAGCCAGAAGCTACATTGCAAGATATGAAGAAGCTTTGGTCCTCAAATGGAGTAAAAGCAGCATTGTAGAGTGCATTGTACATGTATCTTTTCATGACTACCGAGCAAAGTCAAGGCAGTTTCATTTCGTCAAATTGAAATGAAAGAAAGATCATTTGCGTCCGACATAAAGTAAGTTCTCCGTGTTCTCCGTTTGCGTCGTTACGTCGGCGATGTGCTGTGTTGATGTGCAGCTCTTGCCTTTGAATCCTAACGTCTTCATTGGTGTCTAGGAGTGAGGGTTCCCTCAGAGATGAGGGCGCTCATTAAAGCACAGCAGTTCTGCATCTAAGCACTTTTCATCTCTCTCTCTCTGTCCCTCTGATCACGCCTACAGATCGCCTCAGCCTACGGATCTATCTGCAGCCGTTGACTCTTTCATATGTCAAATTTCTCTCCTCATCTCCTTACTCTGTGTATGAAAATGAAAAAAAATGTATCACTGACAACGTTATACTTTTTTTTTAACGCCCCAAATGTCTGGGTGGAAACAGCCCACCAACTAAAGCCAGCAAGCACTGGTTATCTTTTCAAAATCACATTCCTCAACCGACCAAGGAAAACAGCAACGAGAGACAAAAGCACGGTTGCGTAGTCCAGGGCTCTGTATTGTTCTGTATGTGGATAGCAGCATAAGGTTCTCTTTCTCTTCCCAAGCTTCCCAGGACCATAAAAGGAGCGCATTCTTGCTCCCGAATGGAATAAAAAAATCCTAAATCATCCTGATGACGTTATCAACTGTCACATGGTCCTGTCTCCTAATTAGGTTAATTAAAAGTCTAGCAATTATTCAGGCGTGACAATAGGCTGGCATCCAGGAGAGGGATGAGAGGCCTGTGTATCCATGGAGCTTGGCCCCTGTGCCCTGAAGGGATGTGGGTTTGGGTGTGTGTGTGTGTGTGTGTGTGTGTGTGTTTGTGTGTGTGTGTGTGGGGGGGGGGGTATTACGTGGGAGAGAGCATTCTTCATGGTCGCCTGGATACAGCTGAATGGCCGTCTCTAGCTGGCTGGCAGAGGAATGGGTCAGCTCATTGTGGGTGGGGGGGGGGGGGGGGGTGGGGGGTCACCCTGTGCCATGTGAATCATGAATACCGTAATGAACACAAATGAAGCACGTACGCCGCCCCCCTTCCCCCAACACACACACACACACACGTCCCCCCACATGAGTCCTCTGTGGGATGGCATACCATGTCACAGCCCTGTCACATAGTTCACTGCTGACATGGGTCTAGCCTGGAGAGCTGAATTAGAAGCTTAGTGTGACACCTTTTGCTTATCTTGTGATCTATTTGATAATTTATTTTATTTTATTTATCTTCATCTTTATCTTTTATGATATTTAATTATTTTCATTCATCTTTATCTCTCTTTATCTTATATTCATTTAATTCTTTCATTTTGTTTTACTTCCGTTGAAAACAATATGGTTTCAAGAGAAAAAACATAAACACTGCTGAGGCTTTTAGGAATACAACAGCAGCCAGCATGCCAGCATGCTGCAGCCATGGATGTGGATGTGGGCATGGATGTGGATGTGGGTATGGATGTGGATGTGGGCATGGATGTGGGTATGGATGTGGGTATGGATGTGGCACTGGGCATGGATGTGGGTATGGATGTGGGTATGGATGTAGATGTGGGCATGGATGTGGATGTGGGTATGAATGTGGATGTGGGCATGGATGTGGATGTGGATGTGGCCCTGGGCATGGATGTGGTCCTGGGCATATGGGGTTGGTTTGCTGAAATTGAAGTTCAGTCTTTGTAATTGTTCACTGAACATCACCTTAACCAAACCCAGCCCCTAACACCAACCTTAACCATAAATTGTAGCTTTGAGCATCTGTAGATAGTCTATAGGGGACCTCTCAAATAAAGTGTATTTATAATCTGAGCATCTGTAGATAGTCTGTAATGGACCATCCAAATAAAGTGTGACCAAAATATTTTACCGCAGCTATACCACTATTTAAGATCTGCAGAACACAAGCACACCCAAGCTCTTTAGGTGATCGGCTAAATTATGCATTCTCATGTCTGAATAAGAATCATGTCCTTAAGCCAGGCAGAGGAGAATAATGACGGCTCTGAATGGGCGTGCAATCATTTTCAAAGTGTCCCTGATTATGAAGACATGGCTTAGCTGTGCGGTGATGGCTATTTGTGAATCATTATTCATGTGTTCAGTCTCACCTTGCAATTTACAGACAGACGTCAGCATGAAGGAGAAACATATTGGCTGAATGTGCTGCTTTGATGACTTGTCTCTATGGTAACTGACATACACACGAAAGAGCATGCACGCACACACACACACACACACACACACACACACACACACACACACACACACACAAGAGCGCTCACACACACACGCGCAAGAGCACACACACACACACACACACACACACACACACACACACACACACACAAGCACACACACACAAGAGCGCACACGCACACACACGCAAGAGCACGCACACACACACACACACACACACAGACAGACACACACATAAGCGCGCGCGCACACACACACACACACACACACACACACAAGAGCGCACTCACACAGAGGCACACATTTGTCAACGGTATCTTCAGATCATGGTTCCTCAGAGTGGAGGCTTGAAAAAAAAGAGAGCTCATTGTCTGCCTGCAACACATGTCTCTGATAGGAGCTAGGGTGGAGGGATAGAGAGAGACAGTTGGAGAGAAAGGGAAGAGAGAGAGGTAGAAAAAAGGAAAGAGTGTGTGAGTAAACTTAAGTGAGGGAGAGAGAGAGAGAGGGAGAGGGAGAGAGAGAGAGAGAGGGA
>NC_045172.1:21761838-21771838 GCF_900700415.2 Clupea harengus | reverse complement strand
CAGCAGGGCTGATGATGACGGAATTACAGGCTCAGTCATAGTTTGTTAATGAGTAGTGTTTTTATTCTTTCTTTCTTTCTTTCTTTCTTTCTTTCTTTCTTCAAATGTGTTCCGCTCTGACCAGGACTGACTGCCTTTCATCTGATCGGAATTGTTTGAGCACAATAAGTGTGTCTCAGGTCCTTTTCAAACACCGTTGGCCTTCCTGAGCGGCTTCCTTCCTGGCCTGAGTGGGTTAGAATGGCAGGAACTTTGGCTCTTTGTTTGCACTGCCAAATCGGTTTCTAGCCCTTCGCTCACACATCCTATCTCTGCAGTCAGCTGCAGCCTCTTATTATTGTATGCTTCCAGTTTGCCGTGTCGCTATGGCAACGGCCGCCCTGCCGAAGCTGAGCACCTGTTGTAATTGTTCTTGCTGTCATTGATGGTTTTCCCGTAACTATTGGCTGTTTATATACAAACTGGAAAATAATCCTCGCAGTCCTTATCATGTTTATGAAACATACTGGAAAATAACATTTGTTAGTTTTAGTGACTTCAGTAATAGATATGTCTAGACAACACAACATGATTTATCATTTTATTATATATATATTATTTCCACAGGTAGATGGTGTAAATGGCAAGGAGTTTCAGTGTATTATTTATAATGTCTTTTGCTTATCGATATATACATGAGTTTCTACATGAATGCAACACTTAGCTGACTGCACTGTGCAGGTGAAAATGTATAATTTCTTATCTTCATTTAAACTGTAATTTTCATTTTAAGTGGTTAGGAGGGGAAGAACATTTTGTAATTTTCTGTAACTGACAATTTATTTCTTCCACACCATATTTTATTTCAAGGGTGAAATGGAGAAAAAACGCTTTGACTTGCGTTGCAACTTTCCTCTCATTTTATCAAAACAGATTACATTACAGAGGACATTCTGACATCTAGTGGTCTACTATTGCAATTGCACTAAAACACTTTTTTTAATGTGACATAACACTGAATCGACAAAAGTACTACTGACACATAAAGTAGGAATAAGGTACAACCCAGAGAAGAAATATCTGACAATGACAAGACAAGCCCACAGAATCTCAAGCTCTATTCAATTTAAGGACCCCACCCCCCTTTTTAATGACATATTCCCACAGAATTTTAAACTGTATTACTGTTAACTGCTTAAACTCTCAAAATACCAAATACATTCTGCCCTTGAGGCAGTGTGGTAGTTGGAGCCACTCTATCACTAAAGCTGAGAAAGGAAGCAGCTCTTGAGTCTCGAGTCTGGAGGCAGCATGGCAGCATTGCAGCGCTGCGATGGGGGAGTCTCTCTGAGGCTGATCCACTGCCTCGGGGCTGTCCCAGTAAAAAAGCACAGCCACCTCAGAGACTTCACTGAGGCCAGAGGCCAGACAGAGGCGCTGGTAATTGGATCTGAGTGAGTGTCCTGGAGGCAGAAGGAGGGCAGATGAGGCAGGAAGTGGTCGCCCTTTAGAAGAGCTTTAGATTGATGAAAACCCTGCCGTGGATACAGACACATGCTGGGGCCGAGAGGAGACAGCATAGGTGGGATTCTGTGGTCTTTCTTTCCCCCCTGGCAATGCCATTCTACAAAGACTGTGCTTGAGTCAGTGAGGACTGATTGGCAGCAGATGACAGGGAATAGCGGTAGTATAAATGTGATGAGACTGATTGACAGCAGATGACAGGGAATAGCGGTAGTATAGATGTGATGAGATGAGCCCATGGCTTCACCATGAATGTGAAAAAGTTGTTTTTTTTTTGTTTTTTTTTCTGTTTAATTAAAGTTGGGTTGTTTTTGCCTGCTCCTCTCTCGGTCAGCGCCCAGGGTGCCTGAACAAGCGCTCCAGAGCTCCATGGAAGTCAAGTGAGCAGACTTTCTGTGTAGCGCATTACTTTTCCAAATACAACCAAAGACTCTGGTAGACATCTTCACACCCATTCCACAGTCTAGCACATTGAGCTCCACTGGCTGCCTGTAGCTGCTCGCATTAGGTTCAAGTCACTTATGCTTGCCTACAGAGTGATTGCTGGTTCTGCTCCCACCTACCTAAATGCTCTTGTAAGGGCAAATGTTGCACCCAGGATGCTGCGCTCGTCTAGTGAGCGTCGTTTGGCTCTGCTGTCTGTGCAAGTACGGCAATCCAGACTATTCTCATTTGTAGTTCCACGTTGATGGAACGAACTGCCTAGTACTACCAGAGCAGGGGCGTCCCTCTCTACCTTCAAGAAGCTTTTGAAGACCCAACTCTTCAGAGAGCACCTCCCTTCCTAAACTGACACTTCGACTAGTGCTTAACGTGCACTTACAGCGGTTACATTCCTGCACTTCTTTTTCTTCTCTATTTCGTTTTTTTTATTTCTTATGTAAAGTAGTATTTATTGTTACACCAGGGTTCTAATGCCCGTAGCTTGATGGTTCTCTCCCTTGTACGTCGCTATGGACAAAACGTCTGCTAAATGACTAAATATAAATGTAAAATGTAGCACTGTTTGTTTATACTCATCCCAAAATCTAGTTCTGTTTAGTTCATGCTAACATATACAGGATATGTTTGAATAAAACACATTATGGTGATGCTACCAGTTGAGAATTTACTTCACTTTCACAGCCTAACGGAATCATGATACTACTGTAATACACCGTTGTCAACTAAGAGCTGGGTTTGCTAGGGTGTGATTCCACGTTTGCACACCAGGTGTCAGCAAAACCGTGGGGTTACGAACTCAGACATGTTAACTCTCCCAAAGAGCTATTTGCATCCCATAAATAAACACCATTCACACCTATTATGTTCAACTCAGACCTTCGGCGAAAGCATATTCATGCTGCCCTAAAGGTACAGTGCAGTGGTCAACAATGTCACACCCTCACAGCGCAATGGCAGAGGAATGTAGCGTATACAATGGCAATTGTGAAAGACTGCATACCTTTACCATGACAGGCTTGCTGAATGTTGCCGAGTTGTCTGGTTAGGTTACCTCATAAAAAATACAGATGATCATTTCAAGACAGATTTTTAGAATATTGTCAAATAAATTCTAGAATCTGGAGGAAAGGTTTTTTTTCCCCCGGATGTCTCGTCTGTTGATGATGTTAACATTCCCCTATAAAATAATGGCTGGTTGAATGTCACAGGCGTAGCGTATAGGCCAGCATCAGAAAGACTCAGTGCTACGGTGAAATGAAACTGGCTGACTGGGTGAACTCGTGTGCTAGTGTTTTGCTTATACTGGGTGGGCGGAGTTCGGTTGCCGTGCACTACCGTAGCAGTGACACGACGGGTGCACCACATCAGCCGTACTGGTGCTGCCCGTCGTGCAAGGCGGAGGTGACGAAAAAGAGCGTGTCTCCCCCTCAACTCTGGTGTGTTCGAGACTGGGTTCCACCTGAGGGAGGACTGTATTGCTGCGTGTAAACCTCGGAAGAGACTGTTCAACCCGCAGTGCCTCGGAGGTGTCGGTCGGCAAGTCAGTACGCCAAAAACAAGAGTCGCATTCTGCTGCAATTGCTGGTGTCTCAGGCATACTCTCAGTAGACTGAAATCGGGAGGTACGTTGCGCCTTGAGCATTGAAATAACAGTTGGATCGCACACGCCCTTGCCTGTTTTGTTTTTTTTTGCTTGGGAAATGGAGATTAAAGATGTTCCAGTCTAATATGCTATCGGATTGCAGAAGGGTGCAGTGGCACTGATGCCAGCCGCTCTTACTGCTGCGCGGCGTGGGAGTCCGTGAACCAGCACGTCGGTTCAGGATCATGCCTCTGGCGTGATTTTGCATCTGTATCGTTTGACTAGTCGCTTGAAGTCGCAGGTGGGGGATCAGCCATTTCTAAGGATTGTTTGACATTCCCGCACCTTACCAGTGTATGCCGAAATTCTAATGATTCCCTGCATTGATATTTTTGCTTAGCCTGCGTAAAATGGGGAATAGTTTTTCTAACATCGCTGCATTTCAGTCCTTGCACATCGTGATGCTAGGACTGGATTCTGCGGGTAAAACTACTGTTCTTTATCGGCTCAAGTTCAATGAATTTGTCAACACTGTTCCCACCATCGGATTCAACACCGAAAAGATCAAACTGAGCAATGGCACCGCCAAAGGTATCAGTTGTCACTTTTGGGATGTCGGTGGCCAGGAGAAGTTACGACCTCTGTGGAAGTCTTACAGTCGGTGCACGGATGGTATCATCTATGTTGTGGACTCCGTGGACGTGGATAGACTGGAGGAGGCGAAAACGGAGCTGCACAAAATCACCAAATTCGCAGAAAATCAGGGGACTCCTCTCCTGGTGATTGCCAATAAACAGGATTTGCCCAAATCTCTTCCTGTTTCTGAGATTGAGAAACACCTGGCTCTCCACGAGCTCAGCCCGGCCACCACATACCACGTCCAACCCGCATGCGCCATAATTGGCGAGGGTCTTCATGAGGGCATGGACAAACTGTATGAAATGATCGTGAAACGGAGAAAAACTTTGAAGCAGAAGAAAAAACGATAATGGATCAATAATGGCGATATGATATCAATAGAAAAAAAAACATTTCACATCACTGCTGCTTGAGTGTTTGGCCAGAAATGAAGAGATTTCGTGTGTGCAGTGATTGAGTTTTTATAATTATAATTATTCAAGATTTATCCTAATTATTGCTGGTCTGTTGCAAGTTAAGAGAATGGAAGATAAATGCTGTTGTCAGCTACCTTTAGTTAAGTAAGATGTGAAAAAGAAACTGGCATCTAGTCATTCACAATCAAAAAAGTAAACAGGCTGGTTCCTGTTTGTTGCTGCTTGCCGATGTCAAAAAGTAGGTGTTATGGTTAGTAGGCTGTTTGGATGGGGATAGCTTTGAGGCATCCCTGGAGAGAGACCATATAACACACGGCTTCCCTAGTAGAAGCTGTCTCATGACAGTGATCTGCTGTTAGTGTTTTGATTTGTGCTGTCAATTCATTAAAAAAGTTAACTTATTAATCGCACAATTTGCTGTGATTAATCACTTTTTTTCTCTTGATAAGCGGAAGCTTGTAATCATGGATACTTAAATGTAAAATAATGTAGAATCAACACAAAAGAGGTATATTTACATTAAAATAATATTGTTTAATAGCAACTTTTTAACTTTGAACACAGATTCTCTCCTGTGAACGGCAGGCTTCCAATACAACTGTCAAGGCCATCAAAACTGACTGTCAGCTTGAAGGGCATATTTGTTATGTGTAAAACATAAAGTGTGAAGGGACTTTTATTTTGAAATGTGGATTGAGATGAAGATGCAGAGAGACTATTATAAATGTATTATTATTATTTTTTGTTTTGTTTTTTGAGGGGGGGGGGGGGTATTTGGCGGGAGCTAGCGACTAGGTCAGCTGGTCGGTAGTTAGAACATGGTGTGCAGCCTGTTGGGTTAGTTTTAAGTTGAAGTGCTCAGTAAATTTGCAAGATTGTGAATTCCAATGAGCTCCGTGTCAGGTGTATGTTGGCCGCCCCCAGATATATGAACCATGCCATGCACTAACAGAAATAACAACAAAACCCAGGCAGCTGCGACGATAATTGCATTCATTTTTTTAACGCGTGAAATATTTGAAATTAATCACAAAAATGAACGCGTTCATTTTGACAGCACTCATTTTGTGTTCCTTTAAGTGATATGCAAAGGATCTGTATGTAGTACAGTTTGTAGTTTGCTGACTCCCTCTCTCTCTCTCTCTCTCTCCCTCTCTCTCTATCTCTCTCTCTCTCTCTCCCTCTCTCTCTCTCCTCTCCCTCTCTCTCTCTCTCTCCCTCTCTCTCTCTCCCTCTCTCCCATAATGTACGTCATGTCTACTGATGGCTGAGTGGTTAGTTCCCAGATAGCTGGTGATACTCTAACTGATCCGGCTCTGATCTGGCTGGGATCTGGCTTGGATCCGGCATGTTCCAGGCCAGACTATGGCTCCAGAGTCAGCTACTAGCAGGCTTTTGCCTTTTTCATTTTTCCATGACTGTAATCACATCCTCTCTTCTACTGTAAATGCCTTTTGGGGTGAAGAGGACTGAAGTGGGGAAGGTTGCCATATCTATTTCATGTTTAAGATGGTCCTTTAAGTTCTGAAAACGCATCGGAGCACTTTCCAGACAGATGTTGTCTCTAGTACACCTTATGATTTCAAGTTGGACTGCTCATGCACACGAAACCAAAAAAAAAAAAGCGAAAGTAAAGGTCTTAAATTTTTCTATATGAAAGTGTTTGCAGTAAGAGTGTGCGATGCTGATACTGCTCCATAAGTGAATATTGCACCTGGGTATTGTTCTAAAATGATGTAGAAGCAAATGAAATAAAAGATGATTCAACTTTATTCACTCAGTCTTAAAATGTTCATTTCTTTGTGTACTGCTCTTTGTGAAGAGGTTAGTGGGAACGGCGGATCTTGTATCGCTTCCTCGGTGACCTGAGGAAATCAATTAAGCAGCGCTCTGCTGGATGGCGGAGCCGACCGCTCCGCAGGATGTTAGGTGTGCCGCTGGTACACGTGTCTGATCCCCCATGAGTCGCACACCTCCAGGCCCATTACTGACCTGATGCCACTCCGCCAAATTGAAAGTGGTTATTAATAGGTGTGTTCAATCTGTTGCGTAATTAGAAAAGACACGTCTGGGTGGAGATGTTCACTGTGATGGAGGTGACCACCAAAGGGAGGCCTCTCTCTCTTCAGTGCTGTCCTGTGTGTGTGTGTGTGTGTGTGTGTGTGTGTGTGTGTGTGTGTGTGTGTGTGTGTGTGTGTGTGTGTGTGTGTGTGTGTGTGTGTGTGTGTGTGCAGGCCTCTCTCTCCTCAGTGCTGTCCTGTGTGTGTGTGTGTGTGTGTGTGGGTGTGTGTGTGTGTGTGTGTGTGTGTGTGTGTGTGTGTGTGTGCAGGCATCTCTCTCCTCAGTGCTGTCCTGTGTGTGTGTGTGTGTGTGTGTGTGTGTGTGTGTGTGTGTGTGTGTGTGTGCAGGCCTCTCTCTCAGTGCTGTCCTGTGTGTGTGTGTGTGTGTGTGTGTGTGTGTGTGTGTGTGTGTGTGTGTGTGTGTGTGTGTGCAGGCCTCTCTCTCCTCAGTGCTGTCGCTGGAGAAAGGGCAGTCTTAGCTCTCGTGCTCAAACTTCAAGCCTCCTCTCGAGTCTATATCTGATCTATCCCAGATCTGGGCCAAATTGGGGGGCACAGCAACTAACTGACAGACGTCGCTAACATTAATGAATCTAGAGTCAGTGAAAATGGGATTTATGAACAACTGGTGTTTTTTGTTTTTTTTACTTTTGCATTACTTGGGTTTATTCTTTTGGGTTTCTGAATGACAGGAGCCTCAGTCAGGTTCTACTCTCAGTATGGTTCTACTCTCAGTCAGATACTACTCTCAGTCAGGTACTACTCTCAGTCAGGTTCTACTCTCAGTCAGGTTCTACTCTCAGTCAGGTACTACTCTCAGTCAGGTACTACTCTCAGTCTGGTTCTACTCTCAGAGGTGCACAGGGCTCATTAAAGACTCTAATCAATCTAAAATCTTTATGTAAATACTTTTTCTTTGTGTCTGTTTATCCATTTCAGCCATGTTTGCAGGTCATGTAATGCCTGCAGTCACAAAATAAAGCTGCAGCCTTTCCAGCTGACAGCTGTGTCCAGGATGGGATATGCTATCAATTCCGGAGGCTGTGAAAGATCCTCTATCTGTCCAAGGGCAGGCCTGCTCTCTGTCCTTCAAAAATGACAACCTCCTTGTCCTTGAAGTTTACCTTTCCACTGTCCAGTGAATATCAGTGGATCCTT
The DNA here is from genome assembly GCF_900700415.2 of Clupea harengus. Taxonomy (NCBI): domain Eukaryota; kingdom Metazoa; phylum Chordata; class Actinopteri; order Clupeiformes; family Clupeidae; genus Clupea; species Clupea harengus. The sequence continues at coordinate 21,764,036 of NC_045172.1, read as the reverse complement.
AATTGTGTTGGAAATGTGTAACGATTTCACACAAGCCCATTTGGAGGGAAAGGAGTGCTGGATATATATATATATATATATATATATATATATATATGTGTATGACACAGTGGAGATTCACTGCTTGATGGATGGATGAGTGGATAGTACATAGCATAATTTATATAGTATTTATAGTATAGTATTTACATAGTATTTATATAGTATGTATAATGTATATAGTAATGATTTAATACAAACCCATTTGGAGGGAACGAAGCACTGTTATATATCTTGATTAAGACACAGTGGAGATTCACCGCTTGATGGATCATGACAGTTACTACTGCACTCAGTTGGGCCTGGGTGAATAATACATCGTTTCACAGGGGATAGGATAGATTATTCATTCAGCGGTGAACCATTTCCAACTCCAAACACGGTGTTGGAGGACGGGGGTATTTTGGGAGATGTTGGGAGATGGACAAATGCATAGCTAGGAGATATCAATAATAAATCGTCACTCTCGTGAAATGGGGTGGAAGATGTATTCTGTGGGCTCAGATACGCCAAGATAGCGTCCGACTCCTGACACGGGTCCGCTCCGGCCCTGATCTGGCAGGGATGCGGCCCAGAATCGGATCCTATCTGAGTGCAGACTGGTGGCTCTGACTGGGGAGATAGGGGCAGCATTTATGTGTGTGTTTGTGTGTGTGTGTGTGTGTGTGTGTGATAGGGTCAGCGTTTACATTGCATTCTGAAAGCAGATCTGCCCAGGACCACAGACTCTGGGCCTATCAGGACCACACACTCTGGGCCTATCAGGACCACAGGCTCTGGGCCTATCAGAACCACACACTCTGGGCCTATCAGGACCACACACTCTGGGCCTATCAGAACCACACACACTGGGCCTATCAGGACCACAGACTCAGACTCTGGGCCTATCAGGACCACACACTCTGGGCCTATCAGGACCACAGACTCAGAATCGGGTCCTATCTGGCAGAAGACTGGGGGGGGGGGGGGGGGGGGGGTATAACTGGGGTTGTTTGTATAAGCATAGTTATTACATAATGGACATAATTATAGTTAGGGTTTAGATATTTGTCAGATGGTATTGTCCAACACTCTTTACAAAACATATTAAAAACAACAACAACAAACAAACAAAAATCAACCCAGAATATTAATACATGTTCAGGATTCACACTGCATTCTGAAACAGATCAGACTGCCCCAGACTCAGGTCCAATCAGAGTGGAGACTGGTGGTTATGACTGTGGATCTACTCCAGACTCAGGTCCAATCAGAGTGGAGACTGGTGGTTATGACTGTGGATCTACTCCAGACTCAGGTCCAATCAGAGTGGAGACTGGTGGTTATGACTGTGGATCTACTCCAGACTCAGGTCCAATCAGAGTGGAGACTGGTGGTTATGACTGTGGATCTACTCCAGACTCAGGTCCAATCAGAGTGGAGACTGGTGGTTATGACTGTGGATTGTTCATATCTGCCCTGTTTTTGTACTCTGCCGAGGGTCATTTAAATCATCACTCTCCCCTCAACAGGCAATATCTCACGTTTGTGTTTTCCCAGCGGTGGTCTGAATTATTTATGTCTTAGTTGTTTGATGCAGAAATGTCTGTTTATGGCAGGTACATGGTTTCTAGGGAAACAGATACTAACACAAAATAAATAAATAAATAAGGTCTCACAGCAACAAAGTAGATGACTTGCAGAAAACTACACGCACAGGTCAAACCCATATCACGAGTAACATCAGAAGCACAACAAACCAAACCTCTAAAATGTCCCTACATACTGTAAGCGCTTCAAGCATCAAAACCTGATGTGACAAATTAGGATGACCGATGTTGGTTTATGGAAACTAACTAGCAGTCAGTTCACTAGAGTCTGCAGTGTCTTTGTGCTTATGTGAAAATGTTCGCTTGTGTTTATTCCAGTAGTTTGACAGCACAGCAATCACATCTAGAAGCACAATCATGTCTTTGTGAACCAATTCATTGATTTACTTCTCACGCTCAGCGAGATCTGAGAGGCTTGAAACCACGTCATGGTGGTGTTGTTGACTTGTCTGCGGGAATCTCACCATTTGGAACAAGAGTGGAGACAGATTTCCAAACACCCCGCAGTCACACAGCTAATTGATGGTCTTGACTTGTTTTGAAATCTCTAATGGGCTGTTTGCCTTTGTT